>NC_136484.1:186078017-186158017 GCF_053919585.1 Euprymna scolopes | reverse complement strand
AGTTAGAAAAATGCTGAGGAAAGGGATTACAGATAAAGTTACAAGCCGCCAGCGACGGATTTGTTACTTTTATATTTATACGGCTATCTCTTACTTGTTATATGAGGCGGTTTTTTTTTTCACGGTAGACTAATCATTCAAAATATCGTGACGTGTATGCTCTGGGTCAATGACCACCAATATTATAGGGGTGAATCGATTTATTCTATTACATTAATTTAAGACAAGCAAGTTCAAATTCACACACACACACACACACACACACACACACACACACACACACACACATACACACACATATCTGGAAAGAATTTATAAATGTTCGTGACGATAAGATAAACTTGAATAAAATAAAATAGCGAGGTACACTTGGGCTTGAATAGGGATCATTCGATCTGTAGTCGAATGTTCTACCACTGAACTACATCTCCAGATGTCAATAATTCTGTTTTTATTTTATTTACTAGACTATCCGTGACCCGTTGGATCAGTATCTTATATTAGCTATGGAATTAATGTATGAGCGTTACATTTGTGACGTAAAGAAAATAGTTTTTTGTGACATAACAGAAACATTTCTATGAAAGTATATTAAAATGAAAAAGAATATAGATAGATTTCTATGAGTCGTTCTGTTTATAATTGTTTATTTTTGAAAAAAAAAACTTACATTCATTGAATTATAAGTGGTTTGTCATACTTATAGGTAAATGTGGCCTGAAAAGATACCATAATACTTAAAGTTAAAGTCAAATTTTGATATATCATTTAATTTAAACACGAAAAAAAAAATAATTGGGACGCTGAAAACGTACACAGTAAAACAATACATTGTAAAATGCTCTGATGGTTGTCAACGGGTTAAAGTAGATTTATTTGTAAGAAAATTGTGTTAAAATAACTTAAACGTAATACGGAAATGAACGATGTAAAAAAAATGCAGAAAGTATTAACAATTGTTTATTTGGATAATTTAAACGCAAAAAAAAACAAACAAAAAAAAAACAGTCAGGACGCTGAAAATGTACGCAGTAAAACAATATGCTGTCAACGGGTCAAAGTTGATTTATTTGTAAGAAAATTGTGCCAGTATAGTTATAATACAGAATAGTTGCAAAACATCCCAACCTTTCCCATGTTAAATAATAATTTCTAAATAATAACCTTAATATTTCAGTGCGCAGGTCAAATTCTTTTTTTTTTTTTTTTACATGGGTGTCACTACGTATCAAGGCCCAGAGACCACTCGAGGATAAGGGTTAATAGGTATACATTAGTCATTGTGATTTTAACATAGTAAACAGTGGGAATTTTGTAACTTGGATTACTTAGGGGGACGATTCAATTAGAACTTGTTCACATTGGACTTTTTCTTTTTTTTTTTTTTTTCATAGGTATCAACACATTATCAAGGCCAAGAGGCCACTCAAGGATAAGGGTTAAAGAGTATACAGTAGAAATTGGACAATATAATAATCATTAGTAATGAAAATTTGTTAAATTTGATAACTTATATGGAACGGCTCATCAAGAACTTATTTACCTTAGACTTGAAGACAACCATATTGTAGTCAGCCGGAAAGCAGGAAAACGGAAGACAATTCCACAGGCGTGCAGTTCTAATAAAAAAGCTTTGTTCATGGAATCTACGTTTAGGTTTAGGCACAGATAAAGAGTGGGGGGAATTATTGATAGTGTTTACAGCTAGACGAGTGTTTCTTGTGAAAGTTTTGCGAGGGGGGACCATAGATTGAAGCTCAGTCGAACACTTTCCATGAAAATAACGATACATCAGAGACAAACTCGCAACATCTCTTCTGCAAAAGTAGCGATTTGTGTTTATTTGTTTATGCTGTTATGGGTTTATGTTTATGCACGCATGCACAACTGGAAGTCGTAAACCGGATGTTGGGTTATAACACGCAATACAAAGTCATCTGAGTTTTATAATTATATAGATTTATTTATTTATTTATTTTTTTTGCTTAAGAAGAAATAATTTGCTAAGATTTTATTATCTCCCTTGACTGGTGTAACGTAAAATATTCCCCTGTAAAAATTCTTTTTTATCTATAGGAAAGAAAGACTATTTTTAGGATCGGATTTTTTTTGATTTTCGATACTTCTCTGGTGACTTTCTGTATAAAACATCTCTAAGAACACTGCAAGACATAAATTACCTTTGTGTGAAATTTGCAACAGATAGGTTCCGAAACGGCTGAGTCTATGAGGAAAGAATTCACACAAAGTAAGAGAAATTATGCATTTTTTCAAATATTTGTTTACATTAAAGTTCTCTCGGGAACTGGTAATCTAATTTTGAAGAAGAAATGATTTTTCGGAGCCATTACTTTAATACAAACAAGCTCAACCTCCAGCTCCTTAGTATGTTGCGAGTTTGATTGTTAGATAGTGAGAGGGATGCGAAAAAAGGGCATCCTAAAAGTGGACGTCGGAAATCACGTGATTTCCGCTCAGGATAATTCTATTCTCTTTTGGCTTACGACAACCAACCGAGCAGAGCAGACACAAAATCTTGTTGTCCTAGTCAGCCCGGCAGGGGGCCGGGGATAGTATACACAGGTGGTTTAAATTGACCTGTTTAAACGTGTAAGTGGCTTCTCTCACCCCTACCTCATTCCTTCTGAAACTCTCTTCTTCGTACACACGCATTAAAACAAACCAGTATCCATGAGATTTCCTATCAACAGCCGAGTTTAACAGCACGACCAATAACGACAGAATCTTACACAAGAAAAAGGAATGGGGAGCCAGCTGACCGGTTTCGACCCTCGCTTCTCAAAGCTGTATCGAGGGAATTTTTAAAATAAAGAATGAAAGCGATTAAAATGGCGTTTTATTCAATTTACGGGGAGAAAAAAAAAAAAAAAAAGTGGGAAAACGATTAAAATAAAACAGCGTTATGGACGAATACCCCATAGATTAATCATATATATAACTTGAGTTCCTTCAGCTATAATCGAAACCCAAACTTATAAAGAATTATTGGTAAAATTATTTCTTACAAGTAATGGAAAGTAATAACAATTAAATGACAGTCACTCGGAAGAAAAAAAAAAGATGTAATGTGATGCACAAAATAACACCCACGCTATCATATTAATCAATAGATAACTATGATTAACTCTTCATTAAGGCGACTTAGTACATTGCATTAGACCCGTCAGCTACTTTAAACATATATATATATATATATATATATATACATACACACCTTTATGAAAAATATTAGCTATAAACTCTACATAAAATGAAAGGTATACAGTCAACATTCCGCTCTGTTGAGTTTGAAAAACTGATCATTATATTACTGATGGGTAATATTTTTGACTACTATACTAGCTAGCACTTTTCTCCCAATGAAAATAGGTTAAAATGTTCTCGACGTGTCTGAATACCCTATATACTTAATTTCAAGTCTGTAGATGAGAAATTCGTTGAAAATATAGTTTGAGAAGTGTCCTCTCACACACATACACACTCACACATTCTCGCTTTAAAAATTTTTTTTTTTTTTTTTTTAACTTACCTTCACCCCACACAAGGCATACTGCCACTGGGGCGTAAGCGACTACTAATTCGGACCATGCCTAAGGCAATTGGGATGTTAGCTTACGTTTCATTTGAATTTTGGCATATCAATGCAGTTTGGGAAGCAGGTAGGAGGAAGGGAATTCCAAAGTCTAGCTGTTCTATTAGAGTAGAAACCTTTTTGACATTTGGGGAGCCCAACAGTGAAGGGGTCGGATTTTGTTAAGCGGTTTTGTCGGGGATATGTACATCGAGGGGACACAAGTGCAATAAGTTCATCAGTGCACATTCCATTAAAATACTTGTAAAACAGGCAGAAGGATGCAACATTGCGACGATGGGACAGGGGTTGGAGTCTAGTTGACAAAGTGGTACCTATTAGATTGGAGACCATTTTTTGCACCCTATCCAAGAGGGAGACACTAGTAGTAGATGCACCAGCTCAGATGTGGCAACAATACTTCATACATGGGCGAATGGTGGCCTTGTAGAGATACAGGATACTCTCAGGTGTGAATAGTTTTCTAGCATGATAGTGGGAACCCACCTTCGCAATGTCTTCAATGTATTTGTTCCAGTTCATATTTCCTGTGAATGCTAAGCTGAGGAGTTTAAAGGAAAAATTCTCAGGTAGGGAGTTATTTGCCATGGATGTGGGTGGTTGGAGAGGCGTCGTTTTTATAGATTTACCTTAATTATGAAACTTCAGTCTGATAATTTATCTGAAAATTTAAAGACGAACGTCAAAAAATTAAAAAACGTATTTTAATAAAAACATTTGCATCTAATTTGTGGTTTCTAAGACATTTTGCCTATCTTTAAATTTAATAATTATATGCTTTATATTCATAGACAAACGCTTGTTTTGTCTTACAAAGACTCATCAGAGTAGCTACACAAAACTGACTTGCTGACCACACGGTTAAAACTTTTGGTCTGATCATTTGACATCTGGACTATATGCATCATTACATTGGACTTAATTTTGGACTCCATTCCGTCAAATGAACTATTTTCACCTTTCGGATTGCCTTGAGAGAATTTTCATGCAAGCTGAAATATTATGTGCGGTTTGTTTATGTATATATTTTTTACATATCCAACATTTTTTCACTTGTTTTTCTTGGCAATTTATGACTACAATAAATTGCAGTTTCAGTTAATGCCATAACTAGCAAATGTTAGCATTGCTACAATTATAATTTGCTGATTTCTTTCTGTCCTCTGATGAGAAGAATAACAAGAATAGCATTCTTTGAAACTCCACGGAATAAGGACTTTTTAAATTGTTTTTTGGAGTATTCAATCGAACAATAAATTTTGATTGTGAAGTTCAACTTACAGTTTTAATTTTCTTTCTCTTCATATATATATATATATATATACATACATATATTTAAAAAAAAATAAATGAATAAAAAATACGTCCAAATAAAAAATGGGCGACTTTCTAAGAAAAACACCGGTCTCCGAGGCGGAGACATTAACCTTAATATCGTTAAAAAAAAAAATCAACAACAAAACCACGTAAACAGATGAACGATAAAAACAAAGCAGTAAATCGTCTATGGCATCATAGCATAATGGATGAGAGCGCTGGACTGAAATACATAAGGTCCAAGGTTCGAATCCTCACAACAGTCAAGCTATGCTGAAGAGGAGTAGGGCTCCAAAACACAGGTGTCCGTAGATTACTGTTTTTAAAAATAATAAATAAAAATAATAATAATAATAATATATATATAAACAAAGTTGCACAATTAAATGATTATACGAGATTATCTATCCATTGGAAGTGTTTTAGCATTCAGTCAACAATGATCCGGTTTACAATCGTTTCAGAGACTATTGTAATTATCATATGCGCATTCTAATTCGCCTGACCATCAGCGCCTTTCACGAAGGTCACAAGAAGGGGTTCAATTACAGTATCAACCTGTTGCACCTTTTTCATCTAAAAGGTTTTCGAGTTAAAAGACAGACAATATAAACACCACATTTGCATCATTTCAACGAAACACTTAAGTAATCCTAATAATAGAAATGTTTTTGATGACCGTGATAACAACAACAATAATAAAGATAACAATTGTATGAATAATAATGTAATCCACAATATTGGTTATCATCATGATTGCAATGCTAAATCTAAGCTAATTATAGGAGTGAAGTCAATAAAAATAATTATAACAGTAATATAATCATCACATAAACAGTAATACCACCATTGACAAAACCACAATAACAATCATTATTATCAATGTAAAAGTAGCAATGATTATATTAGATGTAATTTAGATAATGAGAGTAACAATAACAATAATGATGATGAAATCATGTTGATAGAAGTAATGATAACGGTGATAACATCATAAATTCTTATGCAATATTTGTTATCGACAATAATGATAGAAATAATAAAGTAGGAGAAATTTGTAGGGATAACATATATCTTGGATATAAACACCATCCATGAATATCGCAGCAGTGACGAGTTTAGTAAGTCTAATAACGTTGTTGTTATCATTTATGCCACAATATCATAGACTAAACCAAAGTTATTATAGGAATGGTACAAGAGCGTTTACACACAAGCAAATCAATATAAACAATACAATATAAACAATACAACCTAAACAATACAATATAAACAATACAATGCCATGAGATACAATTTGCTGGAAACAAATACCTAAAGTCCGGTATTTCAAACGAGAAACGGTAGGTAGTTTGACAAATGGGGAATTTAAACTCAAGAAACATGAACAGGGGGTAAAGCATTTAAAATCTGGTATAACTGAGCTTATTTCTCAAAGTGTGTGTGTGTGTGGGGGGGGGGGAGACTGCGTAGTCCTATAAATTACTAACCGCAAAGTGATGGAAGAGACAATCTTTATAATCAGGGTAAAAGTCACTTCTCCACAACGTAATCCAACATAACATAATATCGGCTTATTTCATAAATTAAAGTGTTTCAATGTTTTTGAGAATATGGGTCATATGAATATATATATATATATATATATATATATATATGAATATATGATAAATCACGGGAAACAGACGTTTTTAAGGAAAACATAACTCTGCGAATATATCAAGACTACCTTCCTCAATCCCTATCCCTTACCCAAGTAGAGTAAGGAGCGTTCTAAAAACATCCGCTTCCCATAACTCACACACACACACACACACACACACACACACTCTCTCTCTCTCTCTCTCTATATATATATATATACACACACGTGTGTGTGTGTGTGTGTGTGTGTGTGCGATCCATATACAATCGGTCCATCGTTTCATGAATCATCGGTGTGGCCAGACATTATAAACACAAACTCTGATATTTGAAACCCTAATGTCAATCACTAGTGTCTAATATAAGCTTACAAACTCACTTCTGAGAATAGAAGGAATCATATCGTTATTAAATGAATTTGTTCATTTGTACATATTTTACAATATTAATAAGTGTAAGGTATTTATTCTTTATTGACAGAATAATGCGTTATGGTATAACGGTAACAGTGTTCAATCCTCGGACGAGTCATATCAAAGACTTAAAAATTAGTATTTAATACTTCCTTGCTTGACACTCGCCAATAAAAGAAGAGAATCAACAATTAGTAGAGCAACAATCTTCCCTAGAATGTAAAGGAGTCAAAAAGAGAGTTTTCAATCTAATAGGTTCTGCACTGTCAATCAAGCTTTAACCACTGTCCCATCACCGCATCTTTGTGCTTGTTTTTATAAGTACTTCAATGAAATGTGCTCCAACGAACTCATAGCAACTAATTCCACAAGCAGCAAAATTGCACACATTTATTACACTAACATGCACACATTTAAATGTAATGTGAACAAGCATCTCACTGCTCAACTCCCTACTTAGAGAGTCCTTATAAGCATGATCCCTAATTCACAGCAGCTCCTTATGTCTCAATGGGAATTCGCCTTGTTTAAGGTGAATATGCGAAAACAATAAGTTGCTACAGAAAAAGGAGCCTGTAGGTTGCCCTTGACTATAATTTACCACTTCGTTTTTTATAAAGATGTAATTACTAATAATTTTTAGGGTTCTAGTTTTGGGGTTAATTTTGTAATGTATTTGTTCAGAAGGAGATTAGACATTTTAAGCTATTTAGCGACAAAAAAGACTTTTAATAGACTCTATTCTTTCGCAGTTTAAGCCACAATGAACCCTAATTAGAGATATTTTGTATAAGGATGAAAAAGAATCACAAGAAGAAATAATAACTGACTTACTATTTGAGTTACCGTGTCTCTCAAGTGTTGGAGAATATATCCAAATGTTTACAGCGGAGTGAAAACGATATGTAACCTGACAGATATTTTATCTGCTTTTTGGAATACATATGTTGACAAGACAAAAGATGATGGCTCTACAACAGCTGTCGTGCAGCAGGATAAAGAAAAGACAATAACAGGCCTATTCAATTGATAGGAATAATGAAAGAAAGGTGTGGTACCAAAACAATGTTACCCTCCTACTTTTCCCAATAGTTAGTGCATAACATAAATAAATATAGAGGTTTTAATTGAAACACAACGAGCCTGCTCTCGGCCTGCCCAACTAGCAGGAAATCCGATAAAACTTCCTGATACTGTAAAGAAACAGCCGCCTGCTCTTGTAAGTGAGTAAATATGGGATAGGATAGTCCAGGATTCGAACTTGTAAAGCTAGATTTGGAATTGAGAATTCCGATCATAAGTTAAAATAATCAATACAGAATGTTATTGAAAATGGAATGTAATGATGTAATTTTGTTTCTGTTAAAGAAATGAAATTAAATAAGGAATTTAAAAACGGACAATGGAAAATGTTTGTAAAATGGGTTAATCAAAAATTAGGTTAGAGAGTCGGCTTTATGAAAACATGAGGCGTGTCAGGCCACGTGTCTGATATGCACATGTTGGTCATGCAATGACGTCATGAGTTTTCAATATAGTTGGAGCTTGACAAAGGGTAAGTCAGTGGGTTAGTCAGGGGAGAAGAGAGAAGTAAGTGAGTCAGAGACAGAGCTGACATGGAACCTTGGAAGTGGAGGGGAGAAGAAAGAATCATGTAGAGACTTGAATTCCTTGATGTAAACCATTGACCGGTCGAAAATTGAATAAACGAAAAGAATCATCTTTTTGTATCCGCGTCTTCATGTTATGTTATTCAATTTATATTATAAGAACTTTGTGAAAATCATCATCTCAAAAATAGCTAAAGAAATATGTGTCAATGTTATAGAAACACTCCCATTCACAGAACTGTCAAACACTATAAATGTCAAACGCACTATCTCTCGGTCTATGTATCAATAAATCTAAATCTCCTCTCATTGTGTATTGCATGCCGTCGGCTCTCCTGTATTAACATATACCCTGTTACTTTATATATAAGACCTGTCTATATCTACACACCAACATAAACACTCTAACACGAACAAACAACAAAGATATAATATACGTCATCCCTTCTAAAATATAACCCCTATGCAACAATACTTAAGTACTGGTTTAAAAAAAAACTGCATTTTATTTATTAATTATTTTATTGTTTTATTTTATTTGTGAGACACCATTTATCAAGGTCCGAAGGCCACTCGAGGATAAGGGTAATGTATGTAAGGTGGTAGTAATCGTCATTGGTGTAAATTGGGTAGGCTTGGAGACAGTTCAACAAGAACTTGTTTACATTGGATTTGAAGGTTAGAGTTAGGATTAGGGTTACCATGTTGTATTCAACTGAGAAGCAGGCCAGCAGAGCAGTCCTCATTAATCAATCAAACAAAGAGATATTAGACGGCAATTTTAATATTTCCAATGTCTTTTCATGTTTTTTTTTTCAGTCATCTTTAATATTTACATCATTACTAAAACCTGAAAACATTTTTAAACAAAGAGAGCATTGCCAGGACCGCTGCGAAGAAGGTAGGTTCTCTCTACCGTGCTAGAACGCTACTAACGCCCGAAAGTATCCTGTACCTCTATAAGGCCAAAAAAAACATGAATAAACCTAGAACCCCATCCTCTAACGTAGACCCCTACTACCAGGTCTCCACGTTCCAACCTTCCAGAGGTTGTAACACAATTACAGGAGACAAAACCGGACATTGCTTTCTAAGTGAAACTGGCATAGGGCCAACCACTTCCCTAGACGAATTCATAATTAAAGGATACTCTAAATTAACATCTAAATCTGACCCCCAAGATCAACATGGACATGGAATATGTGCCTACATTGAAGATGACTTTCCATGTGGTAGAGATATCTCCAGAGAAGACTCTAATTTACCTTATATGTGCTTCTGGGTTGCACTAGCTTACACCACTGCATTTATATTTGCCCTCTATCGCCCCCACAACAGAGCATATCTGAGAAAATTGACCACATCCTGTCTGCTAATCCTTCGGCTAACATTCACATTTGCGGTGACTTCAATGTCCATAATGTAGAATGGCTGACCCACTCAAATAAGACCGATGACGAGGGGAGGTTCTGTCATGATTTTGCCACTGCCTATGACCTCACTCAGATTGTTCACGAACCCACCAATGTGCCCGATACTACCGGTCAGTATGCAAGCCTTCCAAACCTTTTCCTCACAACTTCCCCTAAACTATGTTCATGTTCCATTCTATCTCCTCTAGGATCCTCCGACCACTCCATTGTAGCAGTTAAAATAAAAATGAAATGTAATAAGTCTTCAGACGTACCTCTCCACCATACTGTATATCGATACTCTATGGCTGACTGGTATAGCTTCCGTACATTCATATCTGATCTACCTTTGCATTCCATGTTTAAAAAGGATGTGTCCTCTATAGTATCAGACCTGACCGAATGGTTAATTGTAGGCATAGTCCGATTCATACCATCTAAAAAATTCCAACAAAAACCTAACATCCAGCCATGGTTTTCCCCAGAATGTGTTGCTGCCATTGTGCACAGAAATCACTTTTTCCATAGCTTCCAACGTAATAGATGTACTGAGACTAAAGCTGCTTTCAGGGCTGCCAGCAACCACTGTAAAAGAGTAATAAAAAATGCAAGAGAGCTATATGCTCAGTTCGTTAAATCCAAAGTAGCTGAGCAGAGGCTTGGTTCCCACCAGTTTTGGCAAATAACAAATAGGATGCTGAACAGAAGCGTGTGTTCTACCCAACCATCATCAATGGACCTGAGGTCATCTCGTCAGCATCAGACAAAACCAGACTATTTGCCAAGAACTTTGCAGCTAATTCTACCCTATGCGACGAAGGCCATCAACTCCCCATATTTCCTCCTATGACACAAAACACGCTATGCAACATACAAATATCTGTGCGTGAGGTCGCCAAGCTAATCAAGAACCTTGATTCCAGTAAAGCAACTGGCCCTGACAGCATTCCATTATAGTGCTGAAAAAGCTCCAACCAGAACTTGCCCCCATACTTACGAAACTGTTTAAGCATTGCCTTAAGGAGAAGTTCTTTCCAACACCCTGGAAAACCTCATCAGTTTGCCCTGTATTTAAGAATTCAGGTGAAAAGTCATCTCCCTCTCAGTATAGACCAATAAGTCTCCTCTGTGTCATGAGTAAGTTGTTGGAATCCAAAGAAGTAGTCAATCACCTCAGCAGAAACAACCTTCTAAGTGACATGCAATATGGTTTCTGCTCCGCAAGATGTACAGCAGATGTGCTAACGGTTATATATCATAGGAATCTTTTGACAAAGGCTTCCTTTCCAGGGCAATTGCTCTTGACATATTGAAGGCCTTCGATAAGGTATGGCATAAAGGCCTACTTCACAACATTTACAGCTATGGTATCACTGGAAATGTTTTCTCAATCATTAAATCATTTCTCTCCGATAGGTTCATAAGAGTAATGGTTGATGGGCAGAAATCAGAGGCCCACAGTATAAATGCTGGAATCCCTCAGAGGTTCATCCTGGGCCCAACTCTCTTCCTTATCTACATCAATGATCTCCCAAAACATATACTTAAATCATTCGTTGACATCTATGCTGATGACACGGCCATCTATGGCAACACATCAAAGGCTGTAAATGACAAAGTTCTCTCTAATTCTCTCTCCTCTGATCTTGAGCGCGTGGTACAGTGGGGAAAGAGGTGGCTGGTCACTTTTAATGCATCCAAAACCAAGCTCCTATCTTTATATCATCAACGCTCTGATCCCCATCTGGCATCAATTGAAATGGATGACTCTCGTCTTGGGGAGGATCCATGTTTTGACAAGCTTCTGGGTTTGACCTTTACTCCTGATCTGAAATGGAACACATACATCAGGTCTGTTGCCAAGGACGCTGGGAAAATGGTGGGATCCTCCTATCGCTCCAGAAAATATCTCACTACTGATGCAATTCTCCATCTGTATAAAAGCCAAGTACATCCAAAGATGAAGTATTGCTGCCACATCTGAGCAAGAGCTGCTATAAATAGCCTATCCTGCCTTGACAGAGTACAAAATCGACTTCGTAGCTTAGTGGGGGATGCCCTTTTCTCTTCCCTGCAGCCTCTCTCCCACAGAAGAGACATTGCGAGCCTCTCTTTGTTTTATCGTTATTTCCATGGCAAGTGCTCGTCTGAGCTCCAATCTCTCATCCCCTCTCGCCAATCTTTCACAAGAAACACCCATCTGGCTGAAACTATTGTCAATAATTTTTCCCATTCTTTATCTGTGCTTAAATCCAAACGTAGATTCCATGAGCAGAGCTTCTTTCTCAGAAGTGCACGACTGTGGAACTCTCTTCCGTTTGCTTGTTTCCCACCTGACTACAACTTGGATGTCTTCAAGTCCAACATAAACAAATTCCTGACAAACCGTTCCCTTAAGTAAGACACTCTATCAAAACCCCTAATACTAATGATTACTACAATACTATCTCATTGATTACTGTACACACAATAACCCTTATCCCTGAATGGCCTTCGGGCCTTGATAAGTGGTGAACTCCATGTAAAAAAAAAAAAAAAAAAAAAAAAAAAAAGGGCCACCATTCGTCCATGTATGGAGTATTGTTGTCATATTTGGGCTGGTGCATCTGCTACTAGTCTCTCGCTCCTAGATTAGGTTCAAAAGAGAGTTGCCAACCTGATAGGTCCTGAACTGTCATCTAAGCTTCAGCCTCTGCCCCATCGACGAAATGTTGCATCCCTCTGCCTGTTTTACAAGTCTTTTAATGGTGAATGCTCTGACGAACTGCAAGCACTTGTACCCGCCTCAACGTAAATAAACCCAACAAGCAGCTAAATCCCACCCCTTCACAGTAGAGATTCCTAGATGTAAGAAAGCTTTCTACTCCAGTAGTTTTTCCCCAGAACCGCAAGACTTTGGAATTCCCTTCTGGGTCCCTGCTTCCCCAACTGTACTGGCATACAAAAGTTCGAGTGTAACGTGGACCGACATCTTGCTGCCCGACTCCCTACAATCTCACTATATCTCACTACTGATGTAATTCTCTATCTGCATAAAAGCCAAGTATGTCCAAGGATGAAGTATTGCTGCCACATCTGAGGGCAATTGCTCTTGACATATCGAAGGCCTTCGATAAGGTATGGCATAAAGGCCTACTTCACAACATTTCCAGCCACGGTATCACTGGAAATGTTTTCTCAATCATTAAATAATTTCTCTCCGATAGGCTCATAAGAGTAGTGGTTGATGGGCAGAAATCAGAGGCCCACCGTATTAATGCTGGAATCCCTCAGAGGTCCATCCTGGGCCCAACTCTCTTCCTTATCTACATCAATGATCTCCCAAAACATATACATTCGTTGACATCTATGCTGATGACACGGAAATGGAACACGTATATCAAATCCATTGCCAAGGTCGCTGGAGAACTGGTGGGATCCTTCTACCGCTCCACTATCTCACTCCTTATTAAATTCTCTACCTATATAAAAGCCAGGTATGGCCAATGATGGAGTACTATTGCCACATCTGGCCAGGAGCTGCTAGAAGCGGCTTATCCTGTCTTGAGAGAGTTCAAAATAGACTTTGTAGCTTTAGTGGAGGATGCCTTTTTCTCTTTCCTGCAACTTCTTTCCCACAGAAGAGACGTTGCGAGCCTGCCTTTGTTTTATCATTATTTTCATTTTTTATAGTCCCTCCCTCTCGCTAAACTTTCACGAAAACACTCATCTAGCCAAAACCACTATCAATAATTTCCCACACTCTTTATCTGTGCCAAAACCTAAATGCAGATTCCATGAACAAAGCTTCTTTCTTAGAACTGCACGCCTGTGGAACTCTCTTCCGATTGCCTGCTTTCCAGCTGACTACAATCTGATTGTCTTCAAGTCCAACGTAAACAAGTTCTTGATGAACCGTCCCCCTAAGTAATCCAATTTACAAAATTCCTACTACTTACGGTTACTACACTATAATCAAATTGACTAATGTATACCCATTAACCCTTATCCTCGAGTGGCCTTCGGGCCTTGATAAGTGGTGATTCGTGTGTGTGTGTAAAAAAAAAAAAAGAGGTGGCAGAGAAAGGGAAAAGACATCTCTCACCAGATTTCAAAGTCGGTTTTATATCCTGTCTAGGCAGGAAAGGATGTTCTGTGCAGTTCTCCAGATGTGGCAGCAGTACTCCATCACTTATACAGATAGAGGCTTGGATCAGGAGTGAGATGCCTTCTAGAGTGGTAGAATGATGCAGCCATTTTTCCAGCAACGTTTGCAACGAATTTGATGTTTGAGTCCCCAAGACGTGAATCATTCATTACCATTAGGAGCAAGTGAAGATCAGAGCATTGATGATGGAAAAAGAAAAGCTTTGTTTTAGATGCATTAAAATTAACCAGGCGTCTTTTTCCCCATTACACCACGTGCTCAATGTCAGGAAAGAGAGAATAAGAAAGACCTTGTTCATTGCTAGCCTTTGAGGTGTTGCCATAGATGCTAATATCATCTGCATAAATGAAGATCAGAAAGAGAGTTGAGCCCAGGATGGAGCCCTGATGGATGCCAGCATTGATACTACGAGCTTCTGATTTCTGTCCATCAATGAATACTCTTATAAACCTATCAGAGAAAAAGGATTTAATAACTGAGAAGACATTTCCAGCTATTTCATAACTGGAAATTATGTAAAATATACCTTTATACTATACCCTATGAAAAGCCTTTGATATGTCAAGAGCAATAGCTCTAAAAATGAAGTCCCCATCAACAGATTCACTGATCCTATATGATATTACAGTTAGCACATCAGCTGTACATTTTGCAAGACGAAAACCATAATGCATGTCAATGGATAAGGTTTATTTTTACTGAGGTGGTTGACTACTTCTCACAGATTCAAGCACTTATTCATGACACATAAGAGACTAATTCTGTCCTCAGAAGCAAATGACCGATTTCCAGTATTGTTTTTTTGTTTTTTTTGGTTTTGTTTAACGGCATATCAACCCTTTGTGGGTTATTTAATGCCGAATCCAGTTATTTTGGGAATAGTATTCGATGTTGTATCCAGTTATTTTAGTGTTCCATTTGTTGGATTGATGTAAGTGGCTTCTTTTTGGTTGAACAAGCATAGATTATTTTTATTTATTAGATTTTCAATTTTCTTAACCTTTCTATCCGTTTTCTTGCATCTCCATAAGGTGTTGTGACTATTTAAGTCCCTTAGGAAAATAAAGGGTTTGGTTATTTGCCCTATTAAGTTCTCCAATTCATTTTCATCGATTTGTTCATATGGAGGTATGTATAAAGAACAAATGCTTATCGGTTTGTGTAAACTTGCTCTTATGGCAACCGCTTGCAAATTTGTTTTTAATTCAATTTGGCTCTGGGGTTATTTTTAATGAATACTGATACACCACCAAAAGCTCTAAGTCCTGTATTATGAATGTAATGTGATGTATATATATATATATATATATATATATATATATATATATATATATATTGGTTTAACAAAAATCAAGACATCAAAGAATGTATTGATAGCAACAAATAGTGTATTTCAACGTTGTTGATAGTGTTTTATATTCAAATTGTCCTCATTCTTAAGGAAGATTTCTTGGAGATAAATAACCAAAGGATTAAATTTGGTTTGCAAGAATAAAATTTCATTGTAATTTGCCTTCAATCCACGGCAATTCCATTGGATTATCTTGTAATTCCTGATGATTTTTTTTTTTGGTTTGAGGAGTAACTTCAGTTTCCATGTCTTCTAATTCCGTAAATTTATTTGTTGTAGTAGTAGTAGTAGTAGTAATAGTAGTAGTAGTAGTAGTAGTAGTAGTAGTAGTAGTGGCTTCTGTTTGTAGTAATTTATTTATATTATTTTGTTTTTTGGTAGATGTATTCTTTGTTTGTTTTTCAAGTGTTTTTTTTTTCACCACGGGGAAGACGTATTGGTGACCCGTGTGATCTTTATTTTAACTGATTTAGTTTTTCCTTAGTTTCGTCTTTTTTTGCATCTGCATGACATACTGGTGATTTTTGTGGTCTTTCTTTTGATCGACTTTGTTTTTTTGGATGTTCTGATTTTGGTTGAGAATTTGTTTTATTGGTAACATTAGTTGATGATTTAATGGGATGATTCATTTTTGATGATATATTTGGTTTGATTTTGTTTATAAATTTGGGCCAGTCGTTTAGTCCCAATTGTAACAATTTATTTATTAGTATTTCGTATTTGGAGTCTTGGCTAGCGATGTTGGATGATATACAACTTGAGGTGACTTGAGAGTACGTCTTTTCCTTCGTGTATCCATCTATTTTCCTGGCTTCGAGGAAGGAGATGTTTTTCGTATGTTTCATTGGAACTACTTCCTTTTCTTTCTTCCAGATTCTGCATGCTCTAGCATAAGCAGTATGGGGTTCTCCACAATTTGCACATTTGCAATCAAGATTGCAGTCATTGCCAGTGTGGTCTGGATCTCTCTGGCCACATCTGCCGCACACTGCTCGTTCCCTACATGCATCCTCATGGTGCCCAAACTTCTGGCATTTAAAGCACCGAAGTGGGTTGGTATAAAGGGTTAAACTTTTTCAACATTGAACCCAATTTTGATTTCTTTTGGGATAGTGGGTCTATCGAACTGCATAATGTAAGTGTCCGTATGTATAGTCTGATTCTCTTTTTTTATTGTAATTCTTTTAACGTTTATTACTCCTTGCTTTTTAAGTTCTTTTGTTATCTCTTCAGTAGTGCACATTGATAGGTCTTTCGATTTTACTACACCTTTGGATGTATTCAAATTCTTGTGTGGATAAGTTTTGATATTTATGTTGTGGAAAGTTTTCATTTCTTGGAGAAAAGTGGCATGTTTTTCTCTTTCCACTTCCACCAGTAGGGTTTTATTTTTTTAAAGTTTTTACATTTTTGGTGGTAATATATGCAGATATAATTTTATGTATAATAAACAGTGATAAGTTAGTTATTTTGGTTTCTTCAGTGGATTCCAATACAATAAATTTTGAGGATGTTTGATGTAGTTCATTATCTGAACTATCTGAGTCAACGTATTGGTGCTTGGAGTTTTTATACTTGGCCATATATATATATATATATTTTAAATTCATTGTTTATGCTCCCCATCCACCTTGGAGTCCAATATTGGGGCATGTTAAGAGGGGAACTCATTCACCTTGTCATGCCAGGGCTACATAAAGAGTATACATGTCCCAAATGGGAGCCATGAGCACCCATAATCCTTTAGTTACACAATCCAAGTCATTTGTGGTAACTTCCGGCACTATACAGCCATGTCATGACTTTAATCATTTGGCACATTTGACCCTAGCCACCGGCTTCTAACACATGGAAAAGAGGGGAAAATATGTATATAGTTTATAGTGGTACAGGGTAGAACTGTATTTGTTACGGTTTAGAGGAAATTGATAGAAAAGTAGATGTGTTAGGGCTTGACGTAACTAGCTGATTGATCAGATCGGGACCCTCCGACCGCCCGTCTAGCCTTGTATGAGGTCAACATGGAGTGTTGCAACTGATATCTTTAATTTCCCTAGATATCAGTTGCTCAGCCACAGGATCCTTTTCCGAGTCATTACGGGTCGCCACCCACGGCCAACAGTCGGTGTATTCTAATGCCCCACCGATGGGGTTGGGAAGTAGGAAAGGAAAGAAAAAAAAGGGGAGGTGAAGGGGAAAGGAGAAGGGGGCTGTTGTTTTTGCAGAACATAATTAAGTTTTACAAAAGAGAATAGAAAACAAAAACAGTTTAATGTAGGTGCATTTCGTCTCAGGAAGCCACTAGACAGCCTGATCTGGTAGCACCAGTCCAGTATTTTTAAATACAAGTTAGACTGATAAAATTTCTCCTTAACTCTTTAGACTGACTCAATGAAGCAATAATTGGCCAAACAGACAAGCGATTAGCAAAATTATTTGATAATTTATTATTGTTTCTGCAGTGATGGCTTGGATTCAAGTTTAAAATGAAAAAGTTAAGTGTTACGATGCAATTGTGCTTTAAACAGAAACATTCACTTTGAACGCGCACCTATCATAACGAACCTACTGTTCATTTTATATGTCGGACCTTTTGGCTTGTGCGATAATAAAACTTCTCAAATACGCTTGTGATGTTAGGCTGTGTAAGGTGTTAACTTTGGTGAAATCGACTGTTCCTTTCTTTCAACGAATTATTTTCATTATTGATACTTATTTAAGAACATTGACAGGCACAAAAAATTACATAAAAATAGGCCCAACTGTTATAGAGTTCATAAGGAACAGACTCTTTTACTCTCACACAAAGTTTCTTTTAATAGAAATTAATATTATTATTACACTGGTTTACAAAGAAATTAAGGCAAGCATAAAATTACCCGTTTATACCTAATTTAGGGGTGCTGAATTCAAATTTGGAATCTGTTTTTTCTCATCACCTCTAGTTTTTTTAGATATGCATAGTGTGCGTTTACTTTACATAAAAGCATAAATCCAGGGTTAATTTTTATATTGTGAGACTTCTGGCTTAGTTTTTAGTTATAATGCACTAAATGCAAGTGATGGCATTACACACACACACACACACACACACACACACACACACACACACACACACACACACATATATATGTACTAGCAAAAGTACCCGTCGTTGACTGGGTTTAAAAACATCCTACAGAAAATGGATTCTGATTTATGAAAGTATGATAGGTTATGAAAAGGAAGGGTCGTAAATTTTGGTTGAATTTGGGGGTATCAAAATCAAAGCAAAATATGATGAAAGTAAAAATAAAATAGATAAACCCCATAATTTATTATACCATACCTGTTCACACTGAAACACTTATCACAATATCCTGTGGATCTATATAAAAAAAAACTTGTTAAACTTTGTGACATATTTCCATTCTATGGAGGTCAGGTGTGAACGAACACCCCATAATTTTATTTTTATTTTTTATTTTTTTTTTACACAGTGATCACCACTTATCAAGGCCCGGAAGCCACTCAGGGATAAGGGTTATTGCAAGTACATTACGTTAGTGTGGAGATTTGATGAAGTGTTTACATAAGGGGGCGGTTCATTAGGAATTTGTTAACATTGGACTTGAAGACATCCAAGTTGTAGTCCGGTGGGAAGCAGGCAGACAGAACAGAGTTCCACAGGCGTGCAGTTCTAAGAAAGAAGCTTTGTTCATGGAATCCGCGTTTTGATTTAGGCACAGATATAGTGGGGGAAATTTTTCACAGTGGATTCAGCTAGACGGGTGTTTTTCGTGAAAGATTGGCGAGGGGGGACCAGAGATTGGAGTTCAGACGAGCACCTGCCATGGAAATAACGATAAAACAAGGATAGGCTCGCAACGTCTCTTCTGTGGGAGAGAGGTTGCAGGGTAGAGAAAAGGGCATCCCCCACTAAGCCACGAAGTCTATTTTGTACTCTGTCAAGGCAGGATAGGCTGTTTTTGGCAGCTCCTGCCCAGATATGGCAACAGTATTCCATCCTTGGATATACTTGGCTTTTATATAGATAGAGAATTGCATCAGTAGTGAGATATCTTCTGGAGCGGTAGAAGGATCCCACCATCTTTCCAGCGACCTTGGCAACAGACTTGATGTACGTGTTCCATTTCAGATCAGGAGTAAAGGTCAAACCCAGAAGCTTGTCAAAACACGGGGCCTCACCCAGACGAGAGCCATCCATTTCAATTGATGCCAGATGGGGATCAGAGCGTTGATGATGTAAGGATAGGAGTTTGGATTTGGATGCATTAAAGGTAACCAGCCACATCTTCCCCCACTGAACCACGTGCTCAAGATCAGAGGAGAGAGAATCAGAGAGAACTTTGTCGTTTACAGCCTTTGATGTGTTGCCGTAGATGGTCGTGTCATCAGCATAGATGTCAACGAATGATTTAAGTATGTGTTTAGGGAGGTCATTGATGTAGATCAGGAAGAGAGTTGGGCCCAGGGTTGACCCCTGAGGGACTCCAGCATTTATATTGCAGGCCTCCGATTTTTGTCTATCTACCACTACTCTTATGAGCCTGTCGGAGAGAAATGATTTAATGATTGAGAAAACATTTCCAGTTATACCGTAGCTGGAAATGTTGTGAAGTAGATCCTTATGCCATACCTTGTCGAAGGCCTTTGATATGTCAAGAGCAATTGCCCTAGAAAGGAAGCCTTTATCAAGAGATTCACTAATCATGTGGGATATAACCGTCAGCACATCTGCGGTAGATCTTGCAGAGCGGAAACCATATTGTGTGTCACTAAGAAGGTTATTCCTGCTGAGGTGGTTGACTATTTCTCTATTTAATATGGATTCCAGCAACTTACTCATAACACGCAGGAGACTTATTGGTCTGTACTTAGAGGGAGATGACTTATCACCTGAATTCTTAAATACAGGGCAAACTGATGAGGTCTTCCAGGGAGTCGGAAAGCACTTCTCCTTAAGGCAGCGCTTAAATAGTTTCGTAAGTCTTTTATACCATATTTCTTCAAACTGAAACATAATTATCAAAGTATACTTACGCAGATAGATATGAAAAATCTTTATTAAAGTTTGTGCTCATTTCCATTCTATGGAGGCCAGGCGTGAACGCAGACCCCACAATTTTATTATACCATCCCTATTTAAGTTAAAACATACTTATCAAAGTATTCTTATGTACATCCATATCAAAAACATTTGTAAACGTTTTCTTTATAATTTTTAAATTTTTTATTTCCATACTTTGTGGACCAGGCACGAACGCAGACCCCACAATTTTAATAAACCACCGTTCTGCCAGATCAAACATACCCATTCCTGTGTCTCGATACATCTTCTATCATTATATGTAATCAGCTTTTTAAAATAGTCAACCATATAGGAGCCTATTCGTGACCAGACACACACACAGACATTCAGCTTTATATATATATATATATATATATATATATATATATATATATATATATACAGGGTGTTTCAAAAGTCTTGGGAACATAACGATTTTTAATAACTCAAAAACTATTAGGAGTTGAAAAATGAAATTGGTACCGTTGGAAAGGTTATAGTTTCAAGTTTTGTGGGGAATCTTCAAAGTTGCTCAATATGAGCACCATTCGTCACACGGCAGACATCTAGTCGATAGTCCATTTCCTGCCAAACGTGTTCCAGCATCTTGACGTCAATGGTTTCCACAACTGCCGTTACTCGAGCCTTTAGTTCGTCAATATCTCTTGGAAGGGGCGGCACATAGACTTGTTGCTTGACAAAGCCCCAAAGGAAAAAGTCACACGGAGGCCAGGGCATGAGAACGTCATCACCTCGCTCAGATCTCCCAATCCATCTACCAGACAGCCTTCTGTTAAGAAACTGCCTTACTCTAAGACTCCAGTGTGGTGGTGCATCATCTTGTTGAAAAATGAAGCCATCAGATTCTGCTTCTTCCAACTGAGCCATTAACCAGTCTTCCAGCATGTTGAGATAGGATTCACCAGTGATAGTTGCCTCTTCAAAGAAGAACGGTTCATAGACACCTTTCTTGGAAATTGCACAAAACACGTTCACTTTTGGTGAGTCTCGCTCGTGCTCATCGCTAAAAACAAGCCTGTCATCAAAAGTCACGGCGAAGTGGCTTATCAGTGTCCTTCAACTTTTAGACCAACTTGAGCTTGTAAGGTACCATTTGCAGTCGTTTCCTTAAGACACCCCATACAGTTGCTGGAGCAAGCTGAAGTTCCCTGCTGGCTCTTCTCACTGATTTACGGGGGCTCCGCTGAAAGGCTGTCCGAACTTGCTCAACTGCATCTTCTGAAGTTGAAGGGCGACCTGTTCGCTTACTTGGGCACAAACACCCATCTTTCACAAATTTAGCATGCCATCTGACAATGGATTTCCTTTCAGGAGCTTCTTTTTTAAATTCCCTGCGAAATGCACGCTGAACACATGTCCACGATTCAGTCTTTGCAAATTGGAGGATGCAAAATGCCTTGTCTTGTTTAGAGAACGCCATTACTGCACCTGGAAAGATAAGACGAAAATCATTAGTATGACCAAAAACTTGATTAAGCAAGCTTTAAAATGACACCAGTTTCATTTTTCTACCTGGAATAGTTCATGAGATATACGCATTTGTAATGTTCCCAAGACTTTTGAAACACCCTGTATATATATATATATATATATATATATATATATATATATAAAAAGACAGATTTTGGCAGTCATGTAGTCAGTAGTGCTCTGGCAGTCATTGGAAGATTTTGTATCGCTCGCAGGCAGCGCTGGAGGTTGGTATCCCTAAACTATCGTTGGGTTGCTCAAATGCATATTTTATTGCCTTGCATATGATTTAGTTTTACTTTGGTATATTTTCAGATTCTCCAATGGCTTTAAGATCTGAGAAGTGCTAATTTTGAGGAGCTTCTTAACTTAAAAGAAAGGAACTGAGAGCATGGAAAGCATTCAAATCGGTCTGTAGTGCATTCCTTGATAACACATGTATATCAGATTCCCCAAGCCTGTGTTGAGAAGTTGCAAAAGTTTTATGAGAATATGGAGTTCCGAATGTCACTCAAGATTCATTTTCTCCATTCCGACTTCAGCTTAATGCATAGGATAACTTTCAAAAATATCGGCGAAAAAAGCGACTCCCCTATAGAAAAGTACCTAGTTGAAGGGGAAGATATTAATGTTTTTAGCCAATTTGTCGATATTTGTCGTATGAAAGGCCGAACTTTAAACGATACTGATCTTGATAAAATCCGTCGCCTTTGCCGAAAGTTTTAGGCACACATGCAAACATACATACATACATATATTTATATATTGGTAACTGAAAATTTTCGACCATAACTGATGAAAAAGCTTGCCCTATCTCTGAAGACCCTTTATGTAAAATTTCAAATGTTTAGACCAGAAATTGTCTGAGTAATTTGGTAGAGACCGCAGAGGTCAAATTCTTTTTTAATTTTGACTTCTATTATGACCCCTTAACATTTATTGTTTTGCGCATAAATCAAGTTATTAAGTTAGATCTATGTTCAAGGAACCTATATCTAAAATTTCTAGTGTTTAGACCCAAAATTGTGGGAGGAGTTCGGTAGAGTTCTCAAAGGTAAAATCGTTGAACTTTGACCCTTTAACAGACAAATTTCTGGCCGAAAACCGATCGCATAGATTTTCCCAAATCTCAGTACCCAGTATATCAAATTTCGAGTATGTAGACTTAAAATTGACAGAGTTATTGCGTAGGTAAATGTACACAGACAGACACACAGACACACAGATACACAGACGCATTCACTTTTATAGATATACTAGCATGGATGCCCGGCGTTGCCCGGGTGTTTGGAGGTGTATGCTGAGTAAAAAAAAAAAAAAAAAAAAAAAAAAAAAAGTCAATTTTTTTAACTTTGATCCCTATTATGACCCTTTAACATTCATTGTTTTTGGTTCAAATCGAGTTATTAAGTTAGATCTATGTCCAAGGAACTTATATCTAAAATTTCAAGTGTTTAGACCCCAAATTTTGGGAGGAGTTTGGTAGAGTTCTCAAAAATCAAATCGTTGAACTTTGACCAAACAACCAAATTTCTGGCCGAAAACCAATCACATAGATTTTTCCAAATCTCAGTACCCTGTATATCAAATTTCGAGTCTGTAGACTGAAAATTGACAGAGTTATTGCGAAGGAAAATGTACACAGACAGACAAACAGACACCCAAACACGTTCACTTTTATAGTTATAATAGATAGATAGATAGACTAATAGATTAAACAAAAATATATATGTATACATAAATATATATGGAAACAATTTTTTTTGTTTACTGTAAAGATCTTACGCAAATGTTATGCAAGTATAAATCATGTAGAATATCTGTATGAATATAATTACACGTAATAGTTAACTAAAGATGATCATCCCATAAGAAAACCGAAAAATCTAATAGGGAATTAATTAAAATGAATATTTAAAAGAATAGGCAAATTAGCTAGATCGTTTGCTAGTGAATGCATTTCCACAACCCATATATAAGAAAATTGTATTTTCTTTTTAAATAAATAGAAAAGAGGTTTTTTAATATGAATATCAATACACACAAAAGAACAACGAATTTATAGGTGTATAGATAGATATATATCAAGACAGATTTTGGTAGTTAAGGCCACAATCCACACTCAGTAGTGCTGTGGCAGTCATTGGAAGATTTTGTCTCGTTCACAGGCGGCGCTGGAGGTTGGTGTCCCTAAACTATCGTGTTACATATCATTATTATTGAAACATGGGAGTTATGTTGATAACTTAATATTTCCTTAAACAAAAATAATATGAAAATAGTTCTTGTTATTGGTTAATATTGTTACTGGATATGGTCTTTATTTCATATAAATGGGAATATGAACTTAGAATATTGTTTTATTGCCGAATATATACATTTTTAGACACTTTCAATAAAGGGATACACACTTAAAATTACCAGAAAATAGAAAAATTAGCATAACTTTCAAAATATTTCTTCAAATTCCACAGAATCCCGGAAATTAAGGCACTTTGTTATGCTCTTCCAGTGTTCCAAATTTCACTTCAATATGTTTCATAGAAATTCCAAAATTAAAAAAATATTGATCTGCACTAAAGCGATACACAGGGTTTATATGAGGTAGTGTCTTTTTCACGTTTGTTTTTCTCGCATATTTATTGATAAATCTACCACAGAGAAACTGGTTCATATGTTTTGCATATAAAATCGTTCGGATCATTTAATGGCAGGACACAAACTTTTGTAAATAATCCATAGGAAACGTTTCACTGAAGCTAAAATCAGAAATAAATGTGATTGAAAGAAATCATTTTTAGCTCACTCATCTTGTGACTTGGAGTCAAATTTTGTTGTTGGTAATGCGCAAATAGTTTCTTTTTTATTCTTGTTCAGTGTGTCATATGGCACGTGTATGCCTGACCTAACACTTCCTCTACGGGCTGGTTTTATTGGTTCTACTGGGCTGTTAAATTAACCGCAGTCACATATGGCAGGTGAAGAAAACAAACACACAGACAAAAGAGTAAATAAATATATAGGTCACACGAAATGAATCATGTACATCATTATCATTAGGCACCCCTCCCTTTTTATTATATAAACGAGTCACCATTTATCAAGGACCAAAGGCGACTCGAGGATAAGAGCTATTGGGATGGATAGGTAGATGATGAGACACTGAGGGATAGTTGTAACCGATAACGATATATATTTACCGGGGACGTGCAGAGGGTGGAGTATTAGGGGGTACCCAAACACCTGCCCCTTTTAATCGTATTTTAAAAGTGCCCTTTTCAGAAGAATTATTATAGGCCTGTGTCCCACTGAGACACGTTTTTTTATTTTTACTTGAAAAGTTCTTTGCACACCACTAATATTTACATTGAATTTGAACGTTATTTGATTTACTTGATTTCCAGAAGAAGGCCAGGTTGGGTTGGAGAAAAGTGTTTCTGTGGAACGAACTGAATTCGAACTTGGCGCACTCAGGTTTGCAATTCATGTTGTTAACCACTTAGCCATCACCGTCAAAACGACAAGGTTATAGTCAGTCGGGAAACAGTCCCATTTATTGTGCTCTACAGACAGAAAATTTGCTTGGGGAAGTTTCACTTAGTTTTAGGCACACACGATGAGAAAGGGAATTTATTGAGAATTATTAAAGATGGTTTTATGTGAAGATTATAATACGAGATTATCTATAATACGAGAACACAAATGATAAATCACAGCATCATCACGTTAGGATTGGAACAAACTTTGCCAAAAAACATGATTTTTTTTTACTCAGGAGTCACCACTTATCAAGGTCCGAAAAGCCACTCGAGGATAAGGGTTAGTGAATGTAAGGTGGTGGTGTAGTAAGCACTAACGGTGAAATTGGGTAAATTTTGATTATTTATGGGGACAGCTTAACAGGAACTTGTTTACATTAAATTTGAAGACTACCATGTATTCAACCAGGAAGCAGACAGTATTCCAAAGGCGGGCAGTTCTAGGAAAGAAGATTTGTTCGTGGAATCTGCGTTTAGATGTAGGCATAGATAGAGAGTGGGGAAAATCATATATAGTTGTAGTAGTAGTTGTAGTTAGTTGAATGGTTTTGTGAAAGTTTGGCAAGGGGGATCATAGATTGGAGTTCAGTCGAGTTATGAAAATAGCGATAGAGCAGAGGCTCACGGCGTCTCTTCTGTGGGAAAGAGATTGCAGGGAAGAGAACAAAAACAATGTTGACTTATTTTTTATGTCCTTATTTTTTCTTATAGTAAAAAAGATAATCATAAGTAAATACGTTGTTTAGTCAGCCATGAATATCAAAACATTTGTTTTCAATGTTATTTTTCATGTTCATTAAATCTTGAAAATTTAGTTTTTGAACCTTTTTTAAAACTCATAAATTTGCTAAAGATTGAAAATTTGCAGTTCGTTTGTATCTCAGATTAACACTGTTACTGTGATGCCTTGACACAAACTCCATAACTTTTCTCTTATATATACTAGTGATGAGAGGATTCCAAAATTTTTCCATGATTCTTATACAATTATCAGTTCTCTTCTAAATTTTCGATTCCAGTACAATTAGATTCCAACTTTTTAACAAAATTCTACATATTTACTTTGTATTATCTTTGCCGATAATTAGTTTAACTAAAAAAAAGGTAGTAAATTAAAATCCCATTACTGGATTAAATCAATCATAATGTACGATCGGTTTCTTCGTAAAATGTCAGCCATTTTTATATTTTGTTTATAGTTGAAAAAAAAAAATTAACAAAACAAAAAAAAAATAGTTGCTTTGTGACTTTTTGAAATTAAAAAAATTTTTTTGAAGCATTTAAACTATGCAATGGAAAGTCAATTAAACGGACTTTAAATGCCTGAGCAAATGCTCACGAATTAGATTGAAAGTCCTGCTTTTGGAAATTATTGACAATCACTAATCACCATTTTCCAAAACGTTCGAACTTTTAAGGATGTTCACTGGATTTATTTTGTCACTAATCCTAAGTCTAACTGCCAAAGTTATAAAACTATGCTACCTTAATAAAATAAATGCATAGAATATACCTGACGAAGAAAAAAAGCAATTTTTTGTTGACTGCTATATTGAATGTCTCATTAAATCTATGGATGAAACTGATGCCTCACTCTAAATCTATATAAATAGAACAGTAGTGCATGTATATGTGTGAAAATATTGAATCGATAAACTCAAACTAATGATTACATAACAGTGAAATTAACAGGAAACAGTAATCATACGCAATGCATGGTTTATAATGAGTAAAATCTTTGTTTGGATGGATGAAAAACACGTACAGAAATATGTCAGCAAATTGAAATGCAAAATGTTCATTTCAACTTGCCGAGATATTTCTATTACTTTCGCACTTGAAGTTGTTTAATTTTAAATTTTTATTATCTGTCAATAGCTCAAACCGTAGAGAATGCTGCTGGAGAGCTAAATGTTTTGATTTCAATTCTAGCTGATGGCCCCAAAGTTATTTTTTTATTTTAAATCCAGTGCTATATACTAGGCACAATATAATATTGAATAGAGAATTGGCTCTGTAATAATAAATACGAAATCTGCATGAATTAAAATATATTTAAGCATAATTTTACGATAGGGCAAGGCCAGGCGACCCCTCTCCCCACGCTTGTTTGGAAATAATTCAGCATTTTGCGTTGTTTCTTTCAAGTTTTTCGGTGTGCTCACACTTGATCTACAGCAATAATAATATTTATAAGTTGTTACAGATTCAGTCTAGCGAATTTTACAAAGATACTTTTAAATATAAGTTGAAAGTTTTTAAACAAAAATTATTCAAAAAACATGTTCATAAATTCTTTTCATAAAACCCATTTCAAATGTTTAAAAATATACTTACGTTTTAATGTTGGAAAATTGTCAGTTTCTTGCCAGTGGATGAAAGAGAAATTAATAATTAAACTGACAAATTATTTCAGTAAAAGAAGCAATCATTTTTATTACTAGATGGAGTTCTCCCATTTAACCGCTTTTTATATATTGGAAATTTTATTTTACAAGCAGACATAGGAAATCGAAATTAAAGAACTGACACCAAGTGTGTTCTCACTCAAAGATATGAAAATCTTTTAAGACAGGAAATCATTTATACCTAATTCAACACCAGACAAACTCTTTCAAAATGGATATTGTTTTTACACTTTAAGCTACACCTTGTAAAATTTGTCAATCCTGATGGGAACAGGACAAAAGTTCACCAAAGACCCAAATTGTAATCATTTAACTTACAAGCCCCCTAAACCTTAAAATAAATGGATGAAAAAATAAAGCAAAAACATTATTTTATATTTTACCTTTAATTTAATTATCAATGATGTTTAAGATTTTAAACATTCTTTAAATCCTGGTTCTTTAAATGGTTACATAGCGAATTTATACAAAGTTTAATTTTTTTTTTTTTTTTTTTTTTTTTTACACAACTAAAATAAATTTACATCGTATTTTGATGTTATTATGATCAGATTTTAGTTTTATTGATTGTTAAAAACCACAAACACTTATCACTAATATCAATCAACAATGGGAAATTAGGTTTAAAAAGATTAAAAGAATCGTTTTAAAAATCGAAAAGCTCAAATTTTTCCGATTCAGATGTCCAATCTCCTTATCTCCTGTGACTATTGCGGGGCCATATTCGACGTCATCTTAAAAAACGCTGAATTTTTTCTACATTTTTATCTATTCATATTTCAATGCAATCAAAAAATTATAATACAAATTCAAAGCCTGGCATACCGTCATTAAATAATTGGTGTGAATGTTATTGCTGAGTTTAACAATGAAAATGATAACATGTCAGGTTTTACATTTCCTAGTGTTAATCCTTTAATATCTGTGGTTAAAATTCGTTCTTTTTGCTTTCAATTTCATGGTAAGTTTTATTTTACTAAAGTGAAATATTAAAAAAATATGAAAAAGAAACTTTGCATAGAAGACTTCATTAACTGCATAGGTTTATCAATGTCTTGCCATTCCGGGAGACCATTATGATTGGCGCTCTCTGGCCAGGAGCTGCTAAAAACAGCCTATCCTGCCTTGGCAGAGTACCAAATAGACTTTGTGGCTTAGTGAGGGATGCCCTTTTCTCTTCCCTGCAACCTCTCTCCCACAGAAGAGACGTTGTGAGCCTCTCTTTGTTTTATCGTTATTACCACGGTAAATGCTTGTCTGAGCTCCAATATTTCACGGAAATATTTCTAGCTGAAACCACTGTCAGCAATTTCCCCCATTCTTTATCTGTGCCCAAATCAAAATGTAGATTCCATGAACAAAGCTTTTTTCTTAGAAGTGCATGCTTGTGGAACTGTTCCGTTTGCCTGTTTCCCACCTGACTACAACTTGGATGTTTTCAAGTCCAACGTAAACAAATTCCTGATAAAGTGTCTTACTTAAGGGGGCGGTTTATCAAATCTCCATTACTAATGATTACTACGATATTATCCCATTGATTACGCAATAACCCTTATTCTTGAGTGGCTTCCGGGCCTTGATAAGTGATGACTACCATGTAAAAAAAAAAAAAGAAAAAAAAAATTTGCAAGACTATATTAAGTAACTCTCGGTCTGCCAAGTAAGCTGGACATCCGATTAAATTTCCTGCTGTTTGTGATATATTCAAAAAGGCTTCTTTAATATTGCACGTGAAACAGTATTTTTTGATAGTAAAGCAACAAATTTGTAGCGACGGCTACATATGCAAATCTTGGTTAGGAACATTTTCATGAGTATCAGAATATGCAAGCACACAACATTGTGATTTGACCACCTGCACACATAGAACAAAGAAACTATATTATGTTTCCACGCGTAGTGATACAGCGAACAGGCTGGAACATTCGAGAACATCATTATGTAAGGATTCGCTGTGAAAATCAAATCAGTTTATTTTATTTATTCCAGTTTTTCTATTGTTTTTCCCCAACACTGGATATCAGGATAACTCCGCCACTGAGAGGCATTAAAATCCCCAGTCTTGAATTTGTGTGCCACGCACATGAACCTTAATTCTCATTGATTGAGATTGTTTTGTATCGAACTGGGAATCGTTTATTAGGAGTCCCGAACCCAACCCTTTATTATTTTACGGGGGTACCGTGTTCTAGGCTCTGATTCTGTTTTGAATGTTACTTTTCACTACCTTCGTTCAGGATTGAACTCAGCACCTTTGGGTAACTGTAAACTTTGATACAACGTCTAGGACCACTCGGCCATATGTCACTGGGACAATTCTTAGTTGGTTTTTGTTAATGTTAAACCTATGTTGTTATTCAAGGTTTTCTCTCTCTATCAGAGGTGTCCAAATTGCATTCAGCGCTATGCTTGGTTTGCTCAGTAAGTTGTTATGTCCGAGCATGTTTCTTTAAGTTTTCTCACTTTCCAGTGGGTATCTCTGTTTATTATTTTTACTTCATCCCATAGGGGGCGATGGTCCCCCCCTCTCCATCCAGACATGGTTGGCTATACCCGATTTTTCCGTCTCCCCTTTAGTTACCGCTTTTCGGTGTTCTTCCACCCTTACTTTAAGGGGCGGCATGTTTCACCCTTGTAAACCTTTCTGCAACTGCATGGGATGGAATATATGCAGTTCTTGGTCATGTTCTCCTCCATGCGGGGCTTCACTCGTACTAGGTGTCGTCTGAGTGTTGACTCGCTCTTGAATACCGTCCTGATGTTGTAGGGGGCACATATTCTCTGAATCTTTTCGGAGATGCCTCGTATGTATGGTAGGCAGACCGTTGGAGGTTTTTGGGTTTCATTATCCTCTCTTATACTATTAACACGTCTGGTGGATAGTATGCTATCGGGGTAGTTGTTACGACGGAGGGTATTCTTCAATCTGACCATTTCTTGGTGGTATGTAATGGTGTCACTACTTATTGTCTCTGCGCGATGTTGTAAGCAGCGTGCGATTCCATGTTTTATACTGTATGGGTGATGGGAGTTGAAGTTACGGTATTGTCCGGTGAAGGTAGGCTTGCGATATACGGATGTCTTGAACCCATGCTCTGTGCGTAATATGAGTATATCAAGGAAGGCCAGTTGGTTATCTTTTTCTTTCTCCATTGTGAACTGTATCGATGGTCTTATTTAGTTCACATGGTCTAGGAGAGCCTGGATGTCTTCCTGATGGGGCCAGAGTATGAAGGTGTCATCAACGTATCTAATCCACATGGTTGGCTTTAAGGGAGCTGAACCTAAGGCCATGTCTTCAAAGTATTCCATGTATATGTTTGCCATCACTGGTGATAATGGCGAGCCCATAGCTAGCCCCTCCTCTTGTCGATATAGGTCAGTACCCATTCTGAAGTAGGTTGTTTCTATGCAGAATGTCAGCATTTCCATTAAGTTTGGCAATGGTACATATGTGCGCTCTTCTATGGAGAGGTCCGCAGCTAGTTTGTCTTGAATTACTGCTAGTGCCTCACTAGTTGGGACTTTAGTGAACAGGCTAACCACATCTAGGCTTACCATTTGGTTTGTACTGATGGGTGCTCCCTTGATCAGTTCCGTGAAGTGGGCAGAATTCTTTACATGTGTTGCTGACTTGCCTGCTAATGGGTTTATTTTATCCACAAGGTACCTGCTCAGTGGGTGGCATGCTGAGCCTCGGCAGCTCACTATGGGTCTGAGTGGAATACCGTCTTTGTGTATCTTGGGGAGACCGTTCATATGTGGTAGCTTACTGTAATGCTGGACCAGCTGTCTATATCTCATCGGAGCGATGTGTTCCTTGTTTTTAGTAAGGATTTGTAACAGCTTTCTTTCGGCTTTCAAACTTGGGTCCTTCTTTATTTTACCGTAGCTACCATCTGCGATTAGGCCAGGTGAAGGACATGTCGGAGTACTCTGAAAAAATGGCAGGCCTAATCGCCCCCTATGGGATGAAGTAAAAATGATAAACAGAGAGACCCACTGGAAAGTGAGAAAACTTAAAGAAACAGCTCACATGCTCGGACATAACAACCTACTTAGCAAACCAAGCATAGAGCTGAATGCAATTTGGACACCTCTGATAGAGAGAGAAAACCTTGAATAACAACATAGGTTTAACATTAACCAACTAAGAATTGTCCCAGTGACATATGGCCGAGTGCTCCTAGATGTTGTATCAAAGTTTACCGTTACCCAAAGGTGCTGAGTTCAATCTTGAACGAAGACAGTGAAAAGTAACATTCAAAACAGAGAATCAGCAACTATGTCCCAGAGCCTAGCTGGAGTCCGAACACGGTACCCCCATAATAATAATAAAGGGTTGGGTTCGAGACTCCTAATAAACGATTCCCCAGTTCGATACAAAACACCTGATGAAGACCGGAGGGCAAAACAGCCGAAACGTTGTAACTACAACAACCAAGATGAGGAAGTGAGTCCGACAATCTCAATCAATGAAAACACCTCATCTCCAAAATACAGACAATTACTTAATTCTCATCATGAAAAATTACCACATCGAACAAGAATTAATTCTTTTTTTAAACAATGTTATTTCAAACTACTGTTTTGTTGTGTGATGAACACACACACACGCATTACGCTTACATTCTTTAATGACTGTTTTTCTCTCAGAAAATAATCACAATGATTTCAAGCCACGTGTGAAACCCTGTTCATAAAAATCAGTAATTTTAAACTCCATGCTATTCTCACGAATTAACACCCATTACAAGAAAACACTTACGTAGGAACGATTGAACTAGTATTACTAACATGTAAATGTTTCATATTAATACAGCGATTTCGAATTCTTTGTCAAGTGTCGTTATTTTCCGGTGTTATTTCTACAGTAGCGTCCAAAACTAAGGGACAAAATTTTAAAATCTAATATTTGTTAGAAATAACAACTGTGAAAAGACCAGATTTTGACAACTGGCAGTCGTTATTATCCATAATAATATACTAAAATTTGAATCATTTGCAAAGGATCGAAAAAGAATTATAACATTTATTTCCAAAATAGGAACGTCCAAAAGTAAGGGACAAAATCGAGAAAAACAATGTAAACAGCCAAAAAACAATAAAAAATACATGTACAATCAATATTTAGTAAATGAGCCCTTGCTCTCAATGACGGCTGCACATCTGATGTGATCTGGTGACATCTTTCTATTAATCGGCGATCTCGTTAAATTTACCTTTAACGGTCTTGTGGATACCCTATTACTTTCAGCTTCAAGAAATTCCTGCACCAGCAATCTCGATTCTAAAAATTGATAGATTCCAATTATAAATTGGTGAACACCGACTCATACCTTTTCAAATTAGTGACTCCCAGCCAGAATACCTACAAAGTAAATGTTTGCATTAACTTTTTAAATTTTGTATGAACTTGATAATTTCATGCTTCTATTTACATCCTTCGCCACAAGACAAGGTTGGTTTTTAATGTGAAGAAACCCAGCTTCCCAAACAGGGGCACTAGATTGAGACAAAAATAAAAATTGCCTCGGGCTAGAAAGAGTTTTCCATTACAAATGATAACAGAAAAGATGTAGTATCCTAGCAAAAGAAATACTACACTTAGCTCTCCCCTTACCCTCTAGTGTCCTTCAAACCTTAATAAGCAGTGGCTCTCCTCGTAAAGAAAGAAGAAGAAAAAAAAACTCGCCAAAAAATATTCTACAATGTTCTTTTGACAAGGGAGACAACTTTCCAATTAAGAATAAAAAATATTTTGAGTTCTTTCCCTTCCATTATTTTCGCATAATAAATTTATTTTTATTCTTGAAAAATAATATCAGTTTAAAACAATTTCCTTTTATTTTGAAAATACTTATATCTTTAATGATTTTATCGCACCTTTGCTTTTATGACCGACAGATTATTTATCTATTAATCTAGACGAAAATACTTCTATATATTTATTTAAAAAAATAGTACGTTATTTGTTTACAATGTAATCCATATTATAATTAAACCTTCATTTTTTTTTTTTTTTTATGTCTGTGTTGGTTACTTGCAGTCTCTAAAACAAAAGCTATGTCATAGTTGGTTCAAGTTTATAATACTGCCTATACCAAAAGTACTCCCAACCCCTGGAAGGGCACAAAAAATACTGCAGGTTTGTGAAACTTTCTACCTGATCACTATTTTCCTCCTTTTAAACACTAACAACAATAAGCATTTTCTGTTTTTGCATCACATTTCATTTTTTTAAAAGGCGTTAAGTTTTATCTAAACTTCAATAAAAAAGTCACTCAAATTCCATAGAACATTAACAGCAAGAATTCTGAGAAACGACCTTTGTGTGACTGTAAACGGATTTCTATCGGTGATTGAAAGAAGTCGAGAGTCACTTAAACTCCAAGAATATTATTTTGTTTTTAACTAACAAACACTTACTGATAACTCGTGTGGAAACTTCTTCTTAATAATAATAATAATAATAATAATAATGATGATAATAATAATGATAATAAATGATAATAAAAATAATAAAAATAGCAAAAAGTAAAAGTAATTATAAAATAATAAAACAAACATAATTATAATCAAAATAATAAAAACAAATATAATTAAAATAATAAAAACAAATATAATAAAAATAATAAACATAAAAAATAATAAACAAAAATAATAAAAGCAAAACTAATTCTAAAAAAACTAAAATAATAAAAGCAAAACTAATTCTAAAAAAACAAAAATAATTATAATCACAATAAAACAAGGAGAAATTGAACAAATTGAACTTCACATGGTTCAGAATATAAATTTAAAGATACAAAAGAAAAAAAAACATTTTATGTTTATGGATGTCCATTTATTGCCTTTGTCTGGATTTGATGCACAATTCCGACACCAGTTGCAGTGCCACTCATGTGGTCTCTCTGACAGCTGCAACAGCAAAAGAATTCTCCCCTCAAACAAAACTTCTACAGTCTAAAGTACAAGTAACGTTTTATGTTGGGAAACTTCGCCATCAAAACTTTGAGCATGGCCAAATAAAGGAAGTTCATACAAACACACACAGTCCATTAGGTTGCACACGACCAATAATCTGACACCCACACAAAATCAACTGGTACCCTTCTACTGAAATAGATACACATATCTTAATAAATCTCTAATTTAGAAAACCAGTACAATGAAAGATTTGTAAAAATAAAGGTTTGTTTATAATCCAAATTTCAAGGATTGCTATTTTTCTTTTTTCATCCTTATATGTGGCAAGTAGTTGATTAGACGAGTTAAGTCCGTGTGTTGTTTCATCAGCGATATTTGAAATGTTCAAGTCTTGAGGAAATAACATGGCACCACGAATTGGTTAAAATGATTTTTTTTTTCCTCTGTGGAGATAAAAGTAATGATTGCTGACTGATTCGGTTTTGGTCATTGTAATGTAACTTCACAATTAAATATATATATATATATATATATATATATATATATATATATAACTAATATATATATATATATAACTAATATATATATATAACTAATCATATATATATATATATATATATATAATGGGAGGGTGCCACAATTTTTCCCAGATTCCAATATAATTACCGATTCCGTTTGAAATTCCTGATTCTGATACAAGTACCCATTCTGATTTTTTAAAATTTCTTATTTAATTAAAGATTCGATGGTTTTTAAAAATTACTGCCCCCCCCCCGCCTCCAGTCAACAAATATTTTGCAAAGCATAATACACTTAGGAAGTGTATGTGTGGGGGGGTTATATTACAAGAGTAGATCTTTCTAAATATTTTTCTCAAATGTTTTCCTTGTAATTGATAGAAAATTGTAACAAGATTTTATTTTTTTTAAACAAATCTCATTTGCATTTGGTCGTTTTTAATGCCTTTCATAATTTTCTTTAATGATTAAAAAGAATCAACGATTGGTATGTAACAGAAGAAAACAGTTTAGAAACAGAATAGTTAACAAAACTAGTTCCATGTCAAGAATGAATATCTACGTAATAATGTTACTGTTTAAACAACATTCGTAACATTATGACGGGTATGTGTTAACTATTCTATGCCTTCCCTCTGTGAAAAAAATGTTGATATTTTATCTCGCAATTATAAATATTTGGTCGGTTATTAAATTGATTTGTGTTACTGTAAAAAAGAAAAACAAGATAAATAATAATAATAATGAAAAATAGATGAACGCCTTTACCTAAATCACTCCCAAACACGAGATTCTACTTTTTTAGGTGGCAGAAAGAAAAACAAACAATTATAATTTCGAATAAAAAAGAAGTTTAGTACATAAATTAAATGCAAAATCATTTCCGGCCCATTCTAACTTTTAATCACTTAAAATTGAAAACAAAATATTGGTAGAACATAACATTTTCACTCGATTGTTGACAGACATATATATATATATACTAGCCTAGGTTCCCGGCGTTTCCCGGGTGTTTAGAGATATGTGTTGAGCAAAAAAAGAAGTGGTAATAGGCAGGCAGGCTCAAGTCTGTGACACAAAGGCGGAAAAGAAAATGAAAGAAAATCTGACGTCTCACCCTACTCCATGACGCGACCCAAAGTTCGGAACGTTAAAATTAGGGAAAGTCAATCCAACCGATATGATGACTTGCAAAGATGGCTTGCAAAAAAATCGACTCCTTCCTTGTAGAAAACTGCCCAGTTGAGAGTGAAGGAATTAATGTTTTTGGCCAATTTTTCAATTTTTGTCGCCCAAAATATCGAGCTTCAAAATGATACCAACCTCGTGAAAATCCGTCGCCTCTGTTGAAAGTTTTAGGCAGACATACAAACATACATACATTTAAACAGACAGGTCAGATTTATATTATAGATGTTTCTACCAGTATTTGTTTAATTTTCGATTTTGAACTATTATCAAACGTCCTTGTGATGGGTTTATGGATAGCCAGTAAAAAAAATTCTAACTCAACAGAGTGAACACGAAGTTTATTTTGAACTAAAAACATGCTTTAAAATAAGTTTATACACAAATAAACTTATTCAGGTAGGTAGGAGGATCTTGTCTTTGGTAACATTTATTTGTTGCATATATGTTTTCATCTCTTTTTATTCTGTTTGTTACAGTAACAAATGTTCGAATTTCATTCTTCTTGGAGAGAGGGTCTAAGTTTAATTTCCTTTTTAATTTGGAAAACTTCTAAAGGTTTTACCTTTATGTATTTTATCCAAAATTTTGATAAACTGAGATTTTTATCTCTATTTTCTGCTTGTGTCTAAAGCAAAGAAGTACTATAAACATTATTTCGAAAGAAACTAATGACAGGCAATGACAGTGGTGCCAACGAAATTGAAAACCTTGTCAAGAACATTTGAAATCTTTTAATACCAAGTGCGAACTCCCTGAAACGTTTAGTTTTACAAAAAGATGTTCACAGTAATTGACCAATAAATTAGACTGAGAATCAATGTTAATCTGGGAGTGGGATTTATAACTCATTCCTCCGCTTTTAGTTCTATGTTGTAATAATTAACTAATTAATTAGTTTTATGTTGTAATAATTAACTAATTAATTAGTTTTATGTTGTAAATGAACAACTAATAATTAAATTGTCAAGATAAAAATTCACAAAATCGTCTTCAAATGGGAAATTAGGCTCAACTTTTTATGATTCCGATTCCAATACCCTAGAAATTCTGATTTTTCCAATTAATCGTCCCAACACTTATATATATTAGCACATGTGTAAAGGATACACATTAGTTCACCTTTCGACTGTCAAGTTCCAATTTTTCTAATTTGACACCTTACCAGCTTTTTTTCTGGCCAAAAAATAAAATTTTTTAAAAATTCTGAATAGCCCATAATATCAAGTTCCAAGGCTGTAGACCAAAACTTGACAGAGTAATTTGGAAGAGACCGTTTTGCACACAGAAACACATACAAGGTCACACGCATGATATAATAATAATAATAATAATAATAATAATAATAATAATAATAATAATGTGTGAGTGTGTGACGTTTCAATTTTTCAATTTTTTTTTACCCCTTATCAGCTTTTTTTTTTTTCTAGCTAAGAAAAAAATCGAATTTGTTCCACAGGTTCAAATAGCCCATATTTTGCAGAGTAATCTGGAAGAGACCATTCTGCACACACAAACAAGGTCACTAATATATATATATATATATATATATATATATATATATATATATATATATATATATGTTCTGTAACCAGGCTTCTTTTCTTTTTAATCTTGTGGTTTGTCAGCTAACCACTCCTATGTTTCTAAACAAAAATATGCTGTTGGTTGAAACTTGATATTCCCAGAAATATGCAATGACTGTTTTATACAACAACGAGAAAACACAAAAACCTCATCTTTCATAAACTAAACAAAAACAAAAGACTTATTTCGAACCTAGATTAAATAAGTACAGTTAAGAAATACAGTTTTAACTGTAATATCATGTAAAATTATACTCATTCATTGTTTACTGACACCATCACTGGCCTTGAAGTCTGTAGCACGAACGATTCTGTGGCTTTCACAGCAAACCTTCAGTTCAGCTCGGGATATAGGAGCACTCCCATCTCGACTTGGCTCTCGTCAAGGTGGCATTGTCGCCGTGGAGACCAGGGGCGGCAGAACGCGATGCACACACAACTCTATTACTACCTGCATCCTAGATCTCCCTCTCACAGTATACCACTCCATTTCCTGAAATACTAAACTTGTTTCAACTCTGGCTCACTTCCAGCGACTCCATCTTACTCCTGCAACTTCTAGCTTACTTTTGCAGCTTTCAGTGACTCCAGTTCACTCCAGTGCCCCCACCCATCCAACTACTTGCCCCAGTGCCCACTAATGTACGGCTACCAGTTCTTACCTCAAGGATCCAAATATTTCACCTAGTGAGACGCTCATTCTCGTCCCGGCTGATTTTGAATCTATCGCCATACACTTTACCTTTTTCTTGGTAAAAAATAAAACATGATACACATCTTCTTTAACCGAACATCTGTGTTTTTCATCCTTTTCTGCTTTTGCCGTTAAGTCTTTGTCTTGTGTCTACTTTATAAGTTGTATGGTTGATTCATACATCCACACTGCCACAATCTTTTATATGCAAAACATCCATTTTCCTCGTTTTTCCAGGAAATACATTTGAATTACTAGCAAAAGTCAAGTTACACCAAAAAAACACAATCATGTACAGTTCATTTATACCAAAACGCTACACAATCTGTTTAGGTTACATGTGACAAAAGGGTATTTTTAATATCAGTGCCCGGGCTATTAAAAAACAAACAAACAAACAAACAAAAAAACCCAAAAAACAAATAGCACATACCTTTAATTGGAAAGCGCCCAAAAGAGACGAGATGGATAAAAATATGAAGAACAAAAATAAAATGTTGGTCTTATTACATTAAAATAAAAAATTGTTGGTATTTATTATCCGTCCTAATCCCCGAGTATGCAAGAGCCAATGCTTTTCGATAATCAAGGCCATTTAAGAAAAAACAACAACAAAAAACAAGCAAAAAAAAACAACAACATTTGTTTCTATAAACACTCAATTTGAAGGCAACGTCAGTCAAAAGAGAAAAAGATATATCAAGGGAGGTAACTCTTTTGCACATAAATCATTGCAAAAGTAAAAGTTACTTCCCTTGATAAAATATTCTCTGTGAGAGATTTTGAAAGCATGTTCCTGACTTCTTTTCTATTTGAAAAAAAAAAAAGATTTGTCAGTGATTCCTGTTTGACTACAAAGGAATTAATATGTACATACATCTATGTTAAATTTATAAACATGTAACTCTTGCTTCCTTGTCATTTCATCCCAGTTGCTTTAAATTTTTTCAATTCAATAGTTCGATTATTAATTGGTAAGCTCAATTTTAAAACTGACAACATTCTGAGACTTTTTCACATTCATACTCATGATGTATCGATATATTATACTGATCTCCACTAAGTTGTCGATACTAGCCAAACCGTGCCTCAAGGTTATCTGTCTGAAACTTTCCTGGTAATATATACACCATGTTCAGTACATTTATACAATATTTAGTCAATTCTAAAATTGCGTAAATAGTATGGCACAAAGCAGTATATGTTTCCTTTGTTAACTTACCAGTTCTTTCAGGAATGCTATTCCAAGTTTCTAACCAGTCACATTAAGGAAACTATAATTATCACTATTTAATGTAAGTGGATTAGAATATTTATTACGAAGTCGACAACCTTTATATGGTGTTTTCACATTCAGTATTGTCCACCAAAATGTATTCTGCGATTTCTGCATAATTTGGCAAGCATTTCTGTTTTCCTAAGGTTAGCAAACCTTGAATAGTATATTCGTTGAAAATTTGCGAAACCAAATTAACATTTTGCCTTTCAAAAGTAGTCGGAGAAAGAGCTTTTGAAGTCAACTTATAGCAATATTTCACAAGTGATTGAGATTCTAAGGCATAAAGTTTATGTAAATCGCATTGAAATTTTGCAGGAATAAGTAGTTATCGAGATATAAAAAGTTGTTTTATGCATTGTATTCTTTGGCGGCCATCTTTCTGGCGCGCGCGTACGCGTATAAAAAAGATGTCCGCCAAAGAATACACTGCATAAAACAACTTTTTATATCTCGATAACCACTTGTTTCTGCAAAATTTCGATTCGATTTCCGTATTCACGATAGTCGAAAACCTATAAAAGTAGTCATTTAAAAGAAAATTGTGGAGATAGATCTAATCTAAAAATTTACCTATTTTTCTTTCATTAAATATTAATAGTTTACGCACTTGTTTGGCCATTAAATTATGAATTAATCAAAATTGTTAAAAAGCTTTAATTTAATGGTAACCATCTTACAGCTGGAAACTTCAATATAACAATATAATTTGATAAATAAATAAATCGGTATTTATGCAGTTTACGTAACTAATAACAGGTATTAGTGCAGTTTAACATCTACAAACAAATTGTTTTCATTTTAGGAGAGTTCCGTCCGCGCAACGTAAAAGTTAAAGCCTAACCTCCTCCATATGCCGAAAGTGTCTTTTTAAATTTGCTTGCGAATGTTAAACTGCAGAAGTGCCTAATAAAGTTATTTAGAAACCTATTCTTAATTTAAGGAGAGGGGTGGCTTACTTTATTCTCATTTAACAATTTAATAAGCAAAAAATAACATAAAAAATGGGAAATTTCTGTAAATTAACAAAAAAAAAAAAAGATATTTTTTTACGACCTGGCCCAGCGTAGTATAAACACCCCCAACCTCCCCATATTAAGAACGGCTTTCGGAATAAACACCCCCTGAACCTCCCAATGTTAAGAACGGCTTTCGAGGTTCAGGGGGTGTTTATTCCGAAAGCCGTTCTTAACATGGGGAGGTTGGGGTGTTCATAATACGCTGGGGTACGTCGTGAAAATTTACGATTTAAAAAATAGCACGGATCACTCTGCATTAGCACCCACACACACACACACACACACACACACACACACACACACACACACACACACATATATAACTACTTCAAGCCTGAAGAATCCTATAAATATTGCACAGTAAAATAGTTGAACTAAAAAGATAAATGATCTTTCTTATTTAGAATTATTTAAACAAGAAATTCCGTTTTTACGATATCGCTTTTATAAAATTGTTAGGTGAAAGTACATAATATAAGTTTCTAAATAATAATATATTATTTCAGCACATAACTTAAATTACATGTAAAATTCATTTTTATATAATGCTTTCATTTTTATTTTAAAATACGTTCTAAAAATATAAATAAATAAAAATAAAAATGGCGCGTTTTTTTTTTAAATATCACAAACATTTTAACACTTACTCTGATATATTTAGATGGAGAAAAATCCTTTCTTTTTATTGCATTAATCCACTGGTAAAGTATTTCTTTTTTTTGGAGGGAAATGAAAACACGTTAACTTTTGGTCCATTTTCGTAGTTACCTCGGCATTTTGGAACTATACATCTCGACGGCATGTTTAAATTTATTTAACCCTCCAAAACTTTAAACCAACTTCCGGTTTAGTCATGAGACACGTGACCAAATTTCAACAGACCGATGTTCATGACGTCACCAGATTAAATTATAGTCGTTGCTAGTCCATCATATTACGGTAGCCACGCTTGAAGACGACCATATTATACTCAGCCGGAAAGCAGGCAAATGGAAGAGAGTTTTACAGGTGTGCAGTTCTAAGAAAAAACTTTGTTCATGGAATCCACGTTTAGGTTTAGGCACAAATAAAGAGTGGGGGAAATTATTGATAGTGTTTTCAGCTAGACGAGTGTTTCTTATGAAATTTTGGCGATAGGGGACCATAGATGGAGCTGAGACGAGCACTTGCCATGAAAATAACGATAAAGCAGAGAAAGGCTCGCAACATAAAATACGTAAAAAGTGGACTTTTTATCCCGTTATATTTACTAACTTACAATGAGTACTTGATTTCAAATTAATGGCTGAATATAATGAAATCATATTCCCTATTAATTTTTATCTGTTCATCAAATAGATACTATAATACTTAGTTCACTGCACGTTATAATAAAGATAATATTAATAACTAATCTCTATTAATTTCTGTGTATTGAATGGATACCATAATACTTAGTTCGCTGCGCCTTATCATAGCAAAGGTCCATACTAAATTTCAGCCAGATCAGTAGTTCCCGAGAAAAAGTTACATGGACAGGCAGGCAGAGAGACTACGAAAAATAAAGCTATATAAATAAGAACAGGTTCAAACTTTCTATCAAACGTAGGTGTTGCTTCAAATGTTGGTGTCACTGGCGTCAATCGATTTGTGACTTGTACATGAAATATTTTGTTCTGTATTTTTTTAAAACAACATTTGATAAAATTTGCAAAAAAAAAAAAAAAATATATGCAACGATTATTCGCTAACTGATCGAGATACATAGCAAATCATCGACTAATACTCGAGCATTCAATTTTTAGATCTGAAATATTTGTAGACTGTCATGGGATGATATATTTCCCCCTTTTGATATGAAGAAATTAAGATTTAGTACACAAAAGATAATATTAATTATACAAATAATAACATAATAAAAATAAAATATAATATTTATATTAATTATAACAAAATAAAAAATATTTAACATATAATAATAATAAAAATAATAAATTACTTAATGAAAAAGGAAATAACAGTAAAAGATTATATAAAACAATATAAAAAGTATTACTTAAGAATTTGAATGAAAAACGTTTTTCTTGGCGTCTCCGGAGATTTTCAAAACATGGAACAAAAAACATTCTAAACCGTTTGTTGTGGAACCTTCTCTAACGATCGCTATAAATAGTGGGCGACCGCAAAATATAATCAGTTATAACATGACGTTCGGACGCAAAAGAGAGGCGACCAATTATAACTCCGACCAAAAGAAAAACATAAAAAAACTCGGGTCGTCAAAATGAAAGTGGTGACTTCCATGTAAAAAAAAAAAAAGAACAATGAAAGAAGCAATAATAGAAAGGTCGTCAGAAGTATTTTCTTGAGCAGTATATTTGTGGCGCTGCTTGTGGCTTCGGATAGTGTATTTTGATGAGAATAGCATCCTTGAAAAGTATCAAGAGCTAACAATCAATATAAATGTGGCTGATTTGGTGATTGAAAAAGATGGAGAAAGCATGAACATTTCGAATGGGTCACCAGTTAGCAAGTGCAAAATTTAGCAACGGAGTTTTGTGAATGAAAGCGAGTAAACATGGGAACAAAACATAATTATATATCAACACTTTTACAGAGATATAAAATATACTTTGAAAGAGGAAAAGTTCGTTGAGAACGTTTAAGGTTCTTGGATAAGAACTAGGCATGAAGTTTGTTTCAAAGTTAACTACGCGTGTGTGTGTGTGTGTGTGTGTGTGTGTGTGTGTGTGTGTGTGTGAGTGACAGAGAGAGAGAGAGAGAGAGAGAGAGAGAGAGAGAGAGAATCTTCCCGGTAGTTTGAGATGTCGCTTAAAGAAATTTCAGTTTGGAGCATTCTAGCCAATTGTCACGGGAAAGAACTGATTTCGTTGACCAAGTTGTTGTTTTTTTTATAAGGTTTGCTAATTTTAGGATTTAAGACAAACATTTTCACTGGTTAAAAAATGCCGAATTTGCACCTCTATGTAAGAATCCAACGCCGCAGTGTTGTTTAAAGTAACTCAATATATTAGTGACTTCCTCCTCCAGAAGAAAGGATGTAAAAAAGAAAGAAGAGGAAAGAGTAAGCTGGATGAGCAAAGGATGAAAAGAAGGTAACTTATATCAGTAATAAATTTCCCATGTCCGTTCGTCTCGTACATTCATTTCTAATGCGTCACATATTTTTCAGTGGATGTCATGAGAGGATATTTTCCTTTTTAAAATATGAAGAAATTACAATTACTCTTATGAGATGACTGACCAATTTTTTATATGTCAAATGAACAGCTACAGCAGAAATTGGAATACATCCTACTAAAGCCTGATTGTCACAACTGGTGAATTTCAAACTGCAATCTAGACGTAAGGGCACTTTAGAAGAACTCATATAAATCAAACATCAGTTTTTGAGTGGCATAAGGAATTCAAGTAACACTGACATCAAACTGTGTTCTTATTGTCTCTATAGACATACGACAGTCCTTATCCATGAAATTCTTTATTTGGCCAATCAGCTTTGGTGTTCTGACTTCCTTATTCCTCCCACACCTCTCATCATCCCTCACAGAATCCTTGCCTTACTTAAATCTCTTATGCCACTCAAAAACTGATGCTCGACTCATGCCAGATAGTCCAAAAGCAGTCTGAAGCATTCCATACGTTTCTGTGGCATATTTATTCCAAATTTAAAACAGAATTTTATTGCATATCCTTCTTCTAAAATGCCCTCATGTCCAGATTGAATTGTTTAGAACAATAGAGAGAACCTAGTTTTTAAGAATCAGAAAGAAATGAATCTAATATATGTACTTCAAGAAAGATTTGGTAAGAAAGAAAGATGAAAAGGTTTCATTGTCACTTCTCAGGAAGAAAACGGACACGGCTACGATTGAAAGAGACAAAATGAAACAAATCATTTCCTACCACAACCTACGACTGAACCCAAGTCAATTTCTAGATCAGCTGCATGTTTCAACTGATCTAAGCGAGATGGGCGAGAAACAACAGCAAAAAAGAATGGTATCATCATGTTCATTTGATGTCAAAAACTTCATGACCAATACCAGAATTATGAAGTTTATGTAGAAGCGAAAATACCACTGTCAAACGCCTTTAAAATGTCGAGTGCAGTGGACTTACTCTCGCCTGAATTATTCATAAACTGACAGATTAGCTCAGTGACAACAGTTAAAATCATTTTAATGAAACCAACAGAAGCCATATTGAACATCACTAAAGAGGCACAGATTTTCTAGAAACTAAACAAGTTTGTGGTTGATCAAATTTCAAAAACTTTGCTAATAATAGAGAAGAGACTTACAGGGATATATTTAGTTGGAACAGACCGATCACCAGATTTTGTACAGATAGGGACAACAGATGAGTCTTTCCAACAAACAGAGAAACATGATTTTGATAAACAGAGATTGAATACATTTGAGAAGATATAAGAAAGTTCAGAAGGACAACGTTTGAGAACAATAACAGGAATTGAATAAGAACCAGAAGTATTATAACCATATTTGCAGTGATGATTATACAATCCATAGACTTATCAGTTTTCAAAAGAAAATCATGGAAAACAGCACCAAAATCATTAATAGAAGAATTGTTAGCAAAAAGATGGGCAAAGAGATTAGTCTTACCCTTAGAAGATGAATTAACGTAAAGACCATTAAATAAAGGAGGAACAGCAGACTTTCTACTATTAACCACACTATTATAGATTCTCTAAAAATCACGAGAGCCAAACTTTTGAGATCAGATAGAATACCAAATTCTTTGAAAATAGGTAGACTTAGCCGCAGAAATTGCTCTCTTGCAGGCATTGCTAACTCTTCCGTAAAATTGTCTAGAAAACTCAGAACCATTCTGACGATATTGATTGAAAGAATGATTATGACGGAGAATGGCAGCAGAACAAAAAGATGAAAACTTGGGAGGAGAATGAGGTTTGGATAGAAAATTATGATGAGAGAATGAAGCTGTCAATTCCAACAAGAAGACGGTCAGTAGCATCCTTTGCATCATCATTCAATTCATATTCACGATAGGATCCCACGAAACATCACTTAGGAAGTTGTGAAGGCAATACCAATCAGCCCCGCAGTAGTTAAACATCTTACTATGGAAGGGACGATCAACTGTAACAGGAAAATCAATCTGAACATCAGCAACAGCATGGTCATAAGAACTCAGTCAAGGAGAAAAGGAAACAGAACAAGATTCGGAAACAGAAATGAGAAAAAAATCAAGTAAGGACGGTTGATGAAGGTTATTATCAGAAAAGCGTGTAGGGAAGGTGACAATTCGAGACAAATCATAAATTTTACCAGCTAAATCTGTATGATTAGAGTGGGGAAGCCAGACAGAATGGTGGGCATTAAAGTCGACAAAAAACAAAGATGGAGCTTGATTGGATAAAGTTACAATGTATCACCAATACCGCTGGATATAGCATCAAAAACTGAGTAGTCATTGTCAGAAGTGAACGATAGAAAAGGAATAAATAGAAAGTAGAGTGTAGCAAAGACAATCTCAGATAGATTAAAAGACACCCATGATTCAAAACTATTGACACATAAAATGGGGAGACCCTAAGTGAACAATAGGCCAATAATCATCTGTATATAAATCTTTACCATCAATAGTAGACTCTATATTAGACTCACAAAGAGAAAGAATATGAAGTGATTTGTAAAAGAGAAAAGACTAGGCATCGGAAAAGTTTGTTCTAAAACCTCTAGTGTATGGGAAATGTTAAGGTGATTGTTGTGAGGATTAGTAGAAGACACGATAATGAAAAACGAGAAAAACGTAGAATCACATCAAGGCGCCCATACTTACAAAACTGTTTAAACGTTGTCTTAAAGAGAACTGCTTCCCATCACCCTGGAAAATCTCATCAGTATGCCCTGTATTTAAGAATTCAGGTGATCGCTCATCACCCTCTCAGTACAGGCCAATAAGTCTCCTGTGCGTCATGAGTAAGTTGCTGGAGTCTGTGTTAAATACAGAAGTAATCAACCATCTCAGCAAAAATAACCTTTTTAGTGACACACAATATGGTTTCCATTCTGCTAGATCTACAGCAGATGTGCTTACAGTTATATCTCATAGGATTAGCAAATCTCTCGACAGAGGCAACCTTTCTAGGGCAATTGCTCTTGAGATATCAAAGGCCTTTGATAGGGTATGGCATAAAGGTTTACTTCACAAGATCTCCAGCTATGGTATAGCTGGAAATGTCTTCTCAGTTATTAAATCATTTCTCTCTGATAGGTTCATAAGAGTAGTAGTTGATGGGCAAAAATCAGAAGCTCACAGTATTAATGCCGATGTCCCTCAGGGGTACATCCTGGGCCCAACTCTTTTCCTGATCTACATTAATGATCTTCCAAATCACATCTTTACATCATTCGTAGACATTTTTGATGATGACACTACCATCTATGGTAGCACATCTAAGACAGTAAACGACCAAGTTCTCTCTGATTCTCTCTCATCTGATCTTGATCACGTTGTACAATGGGGGAAGGAGTGGGTGGTTACTTTTAATGCATCTAAAACCAAGCTTCTATCTTTACATCATCAACGTTCTGATCCCCATCTGGCATCAAATAAAATGAATGGCTCTCGTCTTAGGGAGGCTTCAAGTTTTGACAGGCTTCTGGGCTTGACCATTACTCCTGATCTTACATGGAACACGTACATCAAATCTGTTGCCAAGGCCGCTGGAAAATGGTGGGATCTTTCTATCGATCCAGTAGATATCTCACTGCTGATGCAATTCTCTATCTATATAAGAGCCAGATACGTCCAAGGATGGAATACTGTTGCCACATATGGGCAGGAGCTGCTAGAAAAGACTTGTCCTGCCTTGATAGGGTTCAAAATAGACTTCGTGGCCTGGTGGGAGATGTCCTTTTCTCTTCGCTGCGACCTCTATCTCACAGAAGAGATGTTGCGAGTTTGTCTCTGCTTTATCGTTATTTTCATGGAAAGTGTTCGACTGAGCTTCAATCTATGGTCCCCCCTCGCCAAACTTTCACAAGAAACACTCGTCTAGCTGAAAACACTATCAATAATTCTCCCACTCTTTATATGTGCCTAAACCTAAACATACGTTCCATGATCAAAGCTTCTTTCTTAGAACTGCACGCCTGTGGAATTATCTTCCGTTTTCCTGCTTTCCATCCATCTATAATATGGTTGTCTTCAAGTCCAACGTGAACAAGTTTCTGATGAGGCATTCCACTTAAGTTAACAAATTTACCGAACTTCCATAACTATCGATTGCTATATTGTCCTTTTGACTACTGTACACTCTTTAACCCTTATCCTTGAGTGGCCTATCGGCCTTGATAAGTGGTGACGCCTATGTAAAAAAAAAAGAAAAAAAAAGGCAAACCTTAGTTGTAGAGACCACATTACCAACATTCAATTCTCTGCACGCCAAACAGGCTGAATAAAAAAAGCCTTTCGAAAGTAATAATGAGGGAAGGGGCGTACTCTTTTACTTGTGCATTTAAAGAAAAACTAATAGCGTTGGTTCAAGGCAGTAAGGTATCTCATGAGAAGGAATTTCTGAAGCAGATAAAAGATGTTTGTGATTCTTGTTCAGTTTGTCGAAGGTTTATTAGACATTTTCTAGCAAGAAAATCATGTGATATCAAAATCATGTGATATCAAAATCATGTGATATCAAAATCATGTGATATCAAAATCATGTGATATCAAAATCATGTAATCCTGAACCAAATTTACCAGCATTAGATCTTAGTTTTAAACTTCACAAGAAAAAACTGATGTAAAACTGTTTTGCTCCTGGAAATCATTGTACACTCATTGTATCCTAATAATTATAAAACTTTGTGGATCGTTGGGTCGTTCTTGCTTGCATCATGTAATTTTACCAAAAAGCTAAATATTAATTTATTTATCCAACGCCAAAAGCATCATCGCAAGAATCAATTAATGAAAAACGAATTACTTCCTTCATAGTCGCTCTTTTTCATTAAAACCATTTGCTCTCCAAACATTTTCAAAAAAAAAAAAAAAAAAAACACATGCCTGTCTGTTTACGGTTTCAAATTGGCTCTTTTAGTTCATAATTTAAAAAAGTCACGTTGAGAGTAGACTGAAAGTTTTTAAAATTAAAAAAAATGTGAATTGACATTTGTTCTTTTATAATTTATATAAAAACTTAATATCGTGTTGAATTTTCATTGAAAATTTTTTTCAAATTAATTCGTTTTAGTTTTAGAAGGTCAAAACAGAATTTACTAAAAATGGCTTTAAATTCATCGTTATTTGCTTTATTTTATTTTTTTTATTCATTTTATTTATAATGTGTGTTAAAAATTTTCAACAATAGTGGAATTTCCACAGGTTCTGCAAATTTTTCATAATTTTACCAAAAAATTCTTCATAACTTTTGGCTTCAGTTTCGATTCTATTTGATGGCACTAAAATTATATATTATTTATTATTCTTGAAATGACTACTATATATTAGGTACACTATAATATATAATAATCGATAGAGAATTAGCACTATAATAATAATAATAATAATAATAATAATAATAATAATAATAATAATAATAATAATAATATATATGAAATCTAAATAAATTAAATTTAAGCGTATTTTACGTCGGGCAAGACCAGGCACGACTGCTAGTATATAGTATAACGCTGCCAATGTCCGAAAGAATGCGTCTCTAGTTTTACTGCCTTTTAAAGATCAGTGTAGAAATGTTATGTTATGTAAGTATTTGTTTTCTTGCTTACCCTGCATTTTCTGAAATTCATGTACTTTGACCACTTTCTTAACACTATATTTAATTGAATACTATTATATAAATACTCTGAGGTTTACCGGATTAATTGTACAACCTTAAAAAAGAGTCCACATGGAATGAACACACGCACACACACACATTCATATATAAAGAATGTCGCTTATCCTGTCCTGGCAAATAAAGAATTTTTATTGTTTGCATTGAAATAGAATCTTCAGAAATTTAAGTGGCTCCGATTTCCTAGGTTTCTTTTGACATAATGCGAGGCGACATCGGTAATGAGAGCCACTTGGAGCCACCCAAATGACTCAATGTATCTTCTGGCTTTGTTTGCTAAGTTTCCAACAAACAGAAATGGTTTCCAATGAATGCGAAGAAAGAATCACAGAAAGATCTGTAGTCATTTGTTATTCATAATAATTTCTTAGCGTTTTCAAATGAACCTAAAATGAAATGTCTATACGAAATCTTTAAATGAAAACTTTTCAAAACGAAAACGTTTTGGCGGCAAATTGAAAAGCCGAATGCCACCATCTTGCATTTTTTGATTTATCCTTTTTTAAAGCTTAAACGTTGGAATCCTTAATACAGCCAGTATTCTCCGCAGGTGTGTCTATAACCAACACACACACACACACACACACACACACACACACACACACACACACACACACATATATATATGAGAGAACTTAGATTTATCAATTTATCATCTATGGACATAAAAGTCATCACAATTTTAAAGACATCAACCTATAGTTTTTATGGTGTTTTTTTTTAGTTAAATATTTGTCGATTGCAGGTCTGCTGTCTACAACACGGATATCTACATTCTAAGAAGAGGTCAAAGAAAGTTATAGCTTTTCCCGTATGTATGTTAACTTGAGAGTGAACGACTTCGTGAGACAGTTTATGAACAATTGATATATATATATAGTAGTTCATAACTGAAACTTGTGCTGTCTGTCTAGATGCGCACGAAAAGTTTCTACTGTTGTTGTTATTGATAGAAGAAGGGTTCAACAAAAGTATAACGGAAGTGAGATGTGCGGAGCTGTGATTGGTTGAATAAGATCTCGTTAATTCAGTTATTTTTCGAGAGGCAACACTGGCCTGAGAATGGCTATATACTGTATCGTTATAATGTTCTTCATCTACTAGCTGATAATCATTCCTCCACATTAACTTTTATCCTCGGGTGGTTCTTGACCTTTATAAGTGGTTACCCAATAGTAAAAAAATAGGTAAGATTCTAGTTATGAAAAGGATAAGGCGTCAGATACACGGTCAACACGTCGGACTCGCTAAATGAAACGATTGCAAGTTTCGCCGATTTGATAGTTCGCATTGGTATCCATTATGACTAGTACCACTTACCGTTGGAAGACGGTCACAAGTTAGAAGAAAAAACAAAATTATCCCCAATTTGATATTTTAATGGCTACAATTTCGCCTTTGTAGATACATCTTCATATGTCAAACGTATATCAAAACAACATGATATAAATGCGGGTGTACCTCATGCGATGTATGGAGTATTGTTGCCATATTTGGGCTGGGGTATCTACTACTAGTCTCTCCTTATTAGACTGTGTTCAAAAGAGACCTGCCAACCTGATAGATCCGCACTATAAGCTAGGCTTCACCGCTGTCCCATCGAGGAAATGCCTGTTTTACAAGTATTTTAAATATTTGAATGGCAGATGCTCCGACGAACTGCAAGCCTTTGTACCCCCTCGACGTAAATACCTCCCACAAACACAGCAAGCAGAAAAATCCCACGCATTCACAGTAGAACTCCCTAAATACCAGAAAGCCAGAAAGCCTTCTACTCCAATAGTTTCTTCCCTAGAACTGCTAGACTTTGGAATTCCCTTCAGAGTTCCACCTTCCCTGACTGTACTGACATGCAAAAGTTCAAGTGTAATGTAAGCAATGTAAACAGACATCTTGCTGCTCAACTCCCTACATAGTATCCCTTCAAATTATGTCCCAGATAGTAGTCGCCTATATCAAAGTGGCACTGAGTTTTGTTTGGGATGAAAATGCAATAAAAAATGTCCGTCAGTTGGTTCGTCAGTAATGCTTCAGTTTGACATCGTATTTCACGTATAGACTGAATGGGCGCATCTAAGGAATCAAACTTCCTGTTTCTTATTGTTCTCACAAATGGCTGCATTTAACCTGTTTTATTAACGAGCAGAGTCATGGCGAACACGTCTGTCGAAACGTTCGGCGATACAGAAAAAAAAAAAAAAAACCCGACCAAGCCAGATGTGAGAATAGTTACGTCTGTCTTTTATTTTCTTTTGAGGTCTTTTGATCGAAACATAAAAAAAAACACCAAATGATGGCCGCCGCACACACAAAAATAACTTGAAACGAATGTCTTATGCTCACATAATCTTGCTAAAAAATGCAGTCACCTGAAAAGACAGAAATGTTTAGCTTTTCTAGTAAGGGTTAGTATTGGGAAATGTTTCTATATAGAGACGTTGATGAATGATTAGACAGACCTTTTGAAAGAGAATTCATGGAGAAAATAATCTTAGAGGAAAAACTAGGAATGGTATTTACTTATTTACAAAACAACCAAGTTCTTTAGTTTTATTTCGTTCGGAATGCTATCTAACGTAAGAGCTATTAGATCTGTTTTTATTTTACTAAACTATAAGGGCGCAAGCAGTTGTCTCCCCTAGATGGATTGATATTTTACTTATAAAATCATACTATTTTGCTCTTTTGGCAGACTTTTGTGGCCACATGCTGACCACATGTAATTTTAATACACTGCAGAATAAACAAAGACAAGAGTCTCATTCTAACATTTAATAACAAATGTATTGATGGTTCTTGTTAGTAAGAAAAAGGATTAGTATTGGGAAGAGTTCACTTTTTTGTTTTATTTTACTTCAGTCGAAGTTCTCAGAAATCAAGGGGCCCACGACCTGGGGCTAACACTTGAACTCTATATGAGATACATAGATATTCGAATATTCCATTAAAGTTCTTTATCGCTCAAGCACTGAGTTAGTAAAGAAACTGAGAACATAATCTTCCGCTCCCAAATTAATCATTTTTATACGTTGTAGTATATCTTTCATGTTGGTCTCTTGGTCTTACTGGATTCCAGGACAAGAATTTATCTAGTCTGGTGGAGTATCCAGCTTCGTGCTATTACTTGAGGTAATATCACTTGGAGAAGGTGCACCAGCACCATTCCTCGGAAAAGCTGTGGAATAGCCGTAGTGAGGAGATCTTATTTGGGCTGCGAATACTATGTGATTTTGAATATTTGGTCAGGGTTTACTTTTATGGAAAAAGTATCCTCATACAAGATTGTTCTGGCAAACCCCTGTACAGAGAGACCTTAGACACTCGAGGACAGTGTCTAGTAGGTATTCAAGTTCCTGTGTAGAGACGGTGATGAATGATTAGATAGAAAAAAAGAGAGAATTGACGTGGTTTTAACCATTTATAAACTTAGTCACTTGGTCAACTCACCTGAATAATAGCCTACGATTGGACAAGCCAGAAAGGAAGTCATTACAACCAATCATCGATGATGTTATAAAACAAACATGTTCACAATCTTAAACCGCGATTATATCTGCTTCTGCTGCTACAACACCATACTCGTAGGAGTATCCCCATCCTGATGGTTGTTTTTTTTTATATTTATACAAAACAAATGTTTCATGTGAGAAAGGAGATTTTCTGGGCTGCATTCCGGCAAGGTTCGAGTGACAACTGGTCACCTCTTTTTTAATAGACCGTCGAGTGATACAGACGTCTATTGAGGGCGTTCGTAACGAGTGCTCCGGCATGGAGATTGGGTACTAATAAAAACGGCACGTTTTTGAGTTTAGCTCATGTCCAAAATCTCTGGCTAAGGGAAATAAAAGATTTTAGCTGTCGCCATTCTCAACATTTTCTTGAACAAACGAAACGACAGCTAAAAGTGATTTAGACTGCAGCAAAAGCAAGGATGATGCATTGGAACAAGTTTTGGAAATTTGAAAGTCGAAGATGTTCACAAAACGTTTGTCTGACGAATTCAAGAAAACAAACAAAAAACAAACAAACAAACAAACGAGTTTTGTATATTTGTTCTTTTCGTTGTGTATGCAACATAATCTTTTTTTTTTTTTCATTTTACTTCAGTCGTTTTAAAAAAAAAATCAAGTTCTAGTTTCCTGGGATTAATACTTCATATTTATACGAGTCATATATATATATATATATATATATATATATATATATATATATATATATATATTCGAATATTCCATGAAAGTTTCCTTTACCTCCTAAACATGGAGTTGATAAAGAAATTAAAAACACAATTTTCCTCTCTTTAATTGACCATTTAAATGTGTTATAGTATATCGTTCTTGTGATTTCTTGGTCTTACTGTATTCCAAAGCAAAGAATTCATCGAGTCTGGTAGGGTATTCAGCTTCGTGTTGTTACTTGAGATAACATCACTTGGAAAAGGTGCACCATTCCTCGTAAAATTCAGCGTAGGTTAGCCACAACAAGGAGATCTTATACAGGCCGCAAACACTATATATTGAATATTTAGTCAGAGTTTACTTGTAGAGAAAACTATCATCACGCCTGGTTGTTCTGGCAAACCCCTGTACCCAGAGGAGACTCAAGGACAGTTTTATTTCATTGTACTGCGAACTGCAATGTGAAACTGATCAAATACGAAAGTTGGAATTGTTCAGTTTTGTGATAGGACGGAGATGCAATAAGTAAACTTTTTTTCCAACCTCCAAGTTGCATCCAAAAAGGTTATGGTGAGTTTCTAGTGAAATAATCTACTGTTTGAATGCAAAACGATTCTAGTGATAAGAATTTCATAAAATCGATGAAATGCACACGAAATTGTAATGCGTGTGTCTATTAATACAACCATGTTAAAATAACATTTTTTCGAAGCAGATCGATAAATGTTGAATATAAAATTTAAGAAATTAAAGCAAAACAAAAAATATATAAAAGAATGGTAAATTAATGATATTATCAAAGAGAGAAAAAGAGTGAGGAAGAGAAACAAAAAGAGAGTAAAATGAAACAAAATGTAAGACGGATAATAAGAGAGAGAGAAAGAGAGAGAGAGGGGAGACAAGGACATAAGAGAGAGAACGACTGGGCGACAATAGCAGGCACGAAGAAAGAGAGGTACATGTATGAGAAGCAGTGGTCTTGAGTAAAGAGGGCGAAATGCCAAAAAACTTGTTTACATTATACTTGAAGAAAACCATGTATTTAGCTGGAAAGTATGCCAGCGAAACAGAGTTCTACAGGCGGGCAGTTCTAGGAAAGAAGTTTTCTTCATTAAATTTGCGTTCAGATTTAGGGGCAAATAGAAAATAGGGGAAATTGTTAGCAGTGGTTGTAGCTAGACGTGGGTTTTTTTTAAGTTTAGGGGGGAGACTATAGGTTGAAGCTCAGCCGAGCACTTGGAGTGAAAATAAGGATAGAGAAGAGACAGGCTCACAATGTCTCTTCTGTGGGAAAGATGTTGCAGGGAGGAGAAAAGGGCATCACTTATGAGACTTTAAAGCCGGTTCTGAACTCTTAAGGTAGTATAGGGTGCGCTGAGCAGCTCCTGCCCCGCCGCCTTGTGCGGCACGGGCGACAAGATCAAAGTGTAGTATCTTTCCGACAGATACTGCAAGCAAAGACCAGATGTGGGGGCAACCCCACATACCTGACCTTTAACCAGCTCCCATTTCCCACCTCTCGGGAGCTGGTCCCCTTTTTTCCCTTCCTCCTCCCTTCACCCCTCACATTAAAAATTGGCCTTGTGTTTAATTTGCTCGGTGGGGGAGCAAATAAATACCAACAGTACTTCATTTTAGAGCGTATTTGGCTCTTATACATGTAGAGGATTGCGTCAGGAGTGAGATACCTTCTGAAGCGGTACAATGGCGCAACGATTTTTCAGCAACCTTGGCAACAGATTTGATGCAAGTCTTCTATTTTAAGTTGGGGTAAAGGAAAGTCCCAGAAGCTTGTCGTAACTTCTTTGAGATGGGAGATATTCATATCAATTGGGGCCATAAAGATCAGAGCGTTACTAGTTAAAAGATTGGAGCTTGGTTTGAGATTCGTTAAAATTAACCACCATTTTTGCAAAGGAGAGAGACTCAGAGATGTTGGCTTTGAGGCGTTACAATAGATGAGAGTGTCGACGAATGAACAAAGAATGTGATATGGGAGATCATTAATGAAGATAAGAGAAAAATCCAGGTTGTCCTCGACGGTCGTACATCTAAACAATATGATATAAATGCGGGAGTACCCTATCCTTGGACATTTATTATTCCTGATATTCATAAATGACCCCCTGATAAAATTATTTCTGAGATGGGTATATTTGCTGATGACACCACTCTCTTATAGAGAGTGGCACGAGGGGAAAACAAATGAACACATATCTAAGAAAATTGCAGAAACACTAAAGGATGACCTCAAATCTGTAGTGGAATGGGGACAAAAATGGATGGTCACATTCAATGCTGCTAAGACTAAGCTTGTTTTCTTCAATACTTACAAGAAACGTTCTCTACCACCAATAGCAATGGCAAAGAACACATTACCAGAAAGTAATTCCTTTAAACTTCTCGGCCTAACGTTTACAGGGAATATGAACTGGAATAGATACACCGAGAACATTGCCAAGGCTGCTGAGAAGAAGGTGGGTTCCCTCTACCGTGCTATAAAACTACTTAAGCCTGAAAGTATCCTGTACCTATATAAGGCCACAACTCGCCAATACATGGAGTACTGTTGTCACATTTGGGCTGGTGCATCTGCTACTTGTCTCTCACTCTTGGACAGGATTCAAAAGAGTCGCCAACCTGATAGGTCCTGAATTGTCATCTAGGCTTCAGCCTGTGTCCCATCGATGAAATGTTGCATTCCTCTGCCTGTTCTACAAATACTTTAATGATGAATGCTCTGGCGAACTACAAGCACTTGTAACCCTCGACGTGAATAGCCCCGACAAACCCGACAAGCAGCTAAATCTCACCCCTTCACAGTAGAGATCTCTACGTGTAAGAAGGCCTTCTATTCCAACAGTTTCTTTCCCAGAACTGCTAGACTTTGGAACTCCCTTCTGGGATTCTGTTTTCCCAACTGTACTGACATGCAGAAGCTCAAGTGTAATGTGAACAGACATCTTGCTGCTCATCTCCCTTCATAATACCCTTGCAACGTATGTCCCCGATAGTAGCCCCCTACTTCAAAGTGGCATTGCGCCTTGTTTGGGGCGAAAATTGAATAATAAAAAAAAGTGAGTTGGGTTCAAGATGGATTTTTGAGATATACAAACGTTGATACTTTGAGCTTCGGATTTCTGCCCATCGACGATTACTTGTATAAACCTATCGTGGACAAAGGATTTTATAGTTGAGAAGACATTTCTATCTATGGAATAGCTGCAAATCTTGCGAAGTAGACATTTATGTCAAACCCTATAAAATGCCTTTGATATATCGGGAGCTATTTCTCTAGAGAAGAAACCCTCATCGATCAATTCACGTATCCTATGTGAAATTACAGTCAGTACATCAGTGTAGATCCTGCCGGACGGAAACCATATTGCTTGTCACTGAGTAGATTGATTTTGCTGTAGTGGTTTGCAATTTCTCTATTTAGTACGAATTCAAGTTACTCATGGCGTACAGAAAACTAATTCGTCTGTACTGAAGACCGATCTCAAGTGTTTTCAAATACTGGGCGGACTAATGAGGTTTTTCAAGGGGTTAAAAACCAATTCTCTATTAGGCATCGATTGAACAGCTTTGCAAAAATGGGCGCTGGTTTCGGTTGTCAATTTATTTAATACTATTACTGAAATATTGACAAGACCAGTTGCTTTGTTTGCATCAAGGTTTTTGATGAATGTGGCAATATCACGTACAGATATGTGGATGTCACTCAGATTATTTTCGGTCTTTTGAGAAAATTCGTGATGTAAGTAGTCCAGATTGCATAGGGTTAAATTTAATTCAAAGTTCTTGGCAAATAGTTTGGTTTTATCAAATGCTGACGAAATCACCTCAGGCCCGTTGATAATAGTCGAGATAGAGGAGATGCATATTAACCAAAACGCATGGGAGCCAAGCCTCTATTTCTTTATTTTGAACTTGATGGACTGAACAGAAGAGTCTCTCGCGTTTTCTGTAATCCTTTTATATTGATTACTGACTTTCGTTTCAAAACATCACGTTTTAAGCAGTTGAAGCACATTCAGATGTGTATCATGGCTGGCTATTCGGTTCCTAATTTCCTCAAAACTATAAACAAGATAAATTATAAAATTCATAGCAAGAATAGCCTTAAATTTTCATGTCAAATCCAATAAAGATCTGATCAAATCTATTACTTCTCAAAATGTTAAGAAATAAATTTCTTTGATTATTGTTGTATGATTGTTAAATACGCATCGGATAGTACTAACAAGGTAATAAACAAATAGAGAAATAAACAAATGTTAGATAATTGCTGGGTATAAGCAGTTAATTATCTGTTTATCCATCTTTCTAGCGGAGTGAACGACAGAGATTTGAGTGATGAAATGTTTTGACAAGTATCAAACTCTGTTGACCGGTGAGTTGCACCGGAAGTATACGAGCGAGGACCGGACTTGACGTGTCGGGTGTTTCGATTTGAGTAAGTTTATTAAGCTTTAATTCAGTTGGATCCTATACGCCAAACAAGCAAGATTGAGTAAGAGGGTCTCATGAGGAAGGTGACGGTTTCAAATAGAGAAACCACAAGCCAAGAGATGTCGATAAACTCTATTTGCTGCCGTGACGAGATGCCTGTGGAATATATATATATATATATATATATATATATATATATATATATATATATATATATATATACAACACCCATTCATATATATGGCCCGTTAGTTAAGAATATATAATATACGATTTAGTGAATGACAATGCAACACAAATAGAGGCATGGACAAGTAGAGGCATGGACAAGTAGAGGCATGGACAAGTAGAGGCATGGACAAATAAACATCAACAAATAGAGGCATGGACAAATAGAGGTATGGACAAATAAACATCAACAAATAGAGGCATGGACAAATAAACATCAACAAATAGAGGCATGGACAAATAGAGGTATGGACAAATAGGCATGGACAAGTAGAGGCATGGACAAATAGAGGCATGGACAAATAGAGGCATGGACAAATAGAGGCATGGACAAATAGAGGCATGGACAAATAGAGGCATGGACAAATAGAGGCATGGACAAATAGAGACATGGACAAATAGAGACATGGACAAATAGAGGCATGGACAGACAGAGTAATTATATAGTTAGATAGAACAAAATAATGTAATACAACATAAAAACAAAACGAGAATTTGTTTATATTGTAGAATCGATATCATTTTTGCTTGTTTCTCTCTAGTTTTAATCTTATTAAAATATAAGGGAAAATAAAATCAAAGTGTTCACGCTTCCCCATGATCAAATTAATAAAAATAAAAAAGGCCGGGTAAAATTCTTTTAACATTTTATGACGTTAAAGATTCATGAATAAACTCATACGAACAGAAACGAGGAATTTGCTATTAATTACTATGTCTATTGGTTTGTATGGCGATAGATTTCAGACACAGTCATGGACAGGCAAGGAAGCAGACAGCGAGACAGAAAACAAAGGATGCAAAACATTTCAATTCAAAGATGAGCATCCAAAATGTAAAAATGATGCGGATACTAATCGATCGAGACGTGCGCGCAGTCTCTCCTATATTTGACGGGGAACCCCCTCTTCCTAGATACACCGTAAGGACACCCACCCCAAGTTGGACAGCAACAAGAGTTTGATGCATAGGCACAAAAAGCCAACACAGAACTAAAGCCCAATTCAGACGCATATCGACCGCGGGTGAGAGATGGGGGATTAGGGTGGACCAACGGACGCGAGTTAAACACGCTTCATTTTGTCGATGGATGTTTGTGGCTCATTTTGCAAAATCAGCTGGAACACGGTAATATATATATATATATATATATATATATATATATATATATATATATATATATATATATATATATGGAATATCTATACTACCACCAAAACAACTTACACGTATTTAAGTCAATTATACATTTTTGGTCTTTTTTGAAGCATTTCTCATTCAAATATCATATTTAGATTTTTTGAAAGCTAAACGTGCAGAATATGGATTTCGAAATACTATCTGTTTGCGAACCAAACAATCATTTTGCGCCTAATTTGCACAACTATTTTTTAAAACAGTTTATAATAAATTAATGTTCAGTGTTATTTGATTTGGAAATTTATTGTCCTATTTTCATATATAATAGTTTTATAGATATTATCAGTAATTGATTAAAATCATTTAATAAAAAATAGATTTTTAAAAAACACTGACAACTAGAAGGACCCGTAGAAATTCTACGTAAGAAACATATTTAATCAACAGATGTTTTGATAGAGATGATATATTTGTAGATAGCACAAAAATTACTTTCTTGGACAGAAAAACCAATAACACACAGTAAATATGAGTCTAACATTTCTATGAAAATAGTATCCATTGTATTTTAAATATAGAAATGACATAAATGAGAAACGAATAAGTACTAATAAATACTCAGAAAGTAATATTGTGCTACATAGTTCAATGCAAATAATAAAATCATATTGTATGAGATAATCTTCAATTTAATCTTCAGTGGAGTACGCCTGGGCAGACAATATTTTTGCCCTTCACTTCCCCTTGTGTATTTCAAATGTCCCCCTTTTTACGAAAGGTTTTGATGACTTCTTTCTTCGATGAAGAAATATCGAAATTACTCCAAGTTCCTTTCTCACACCACTAGAACAAATATAAATATAGAAATGACATGAATGAGAAACGAAATACTCAAAAAGTAATATTATGCTACATAGTTCAATACAAATGATAAAATCATATTGTAAGATAATCTTTAATTTACACCCTCAGTTCATCACTTCTTAGTAGGCAATGTTTTTTTCCTTTGGTTCTTTCGAATGTTTCATTTATTACGTGACGTTTCTAACGTTTTTCTTCGGTAGGAATCAGCGCACGTCGAAATTAATACGAGTTCCTTTCTCACGACATTACAACAATGATCATTTCTTATTATCATAATGGTATTCGAAAAATTGGCCATATCCAAGGGAGGCCACTCATATTTTTGTCCAGGGTTGCCAGAATGATCTTTTTTAAAGATGAATTTTACCGCTTTGGTCTTTTTTTTTTTTTTTTTTTTTTTTTTAAATATTTCTCGTTCAAATATTATAATTGGATTTTTTGGAAGCTAAACGTGCAACGTAAGGAAAGCACAAGCAGAATGTTATATAGATGTTCATTAATTTTCGGGCGGGGGGGAAGGGGATTCAAATGGAAAGTATTACAATTATTTATTATTTAAAAATATGTCACGTAAAACGAATACTTCGAACAAAATTAATAATTGCCGCACTATGGATCTTTTGCAGCATATACAGGCGAAGAAAAATGAGTCTATACCTTTTAAAAACCATTGTAGTTTGTTGGTTTTGTTTTTTACAGCATATCAACCACTTTAGAGTCATTTAATGTTGAATCCAGTAATGTTTTTAAAAAATTACTTAAGATTTTTGTATCTTCAAATATTTATTCGTGGAGTTTGATTTGGTTGTTTTGCTTTACAGTATATCAACCGTTTTGGGTTATTTAATGTCAAATCCAGTAGTTTTGGGAAAAAGTTATTCTTTCCAGTTCTTTATATCTTCAAATATTTATTCATAGTGTTTGATTTGTTTCGTAGATCAGATTGTAGGCAAATAGTTATACCTCATTTCTTAAGAGTTAACGAGTTGCCTTGCGGTTCGCCTTGAACTCTAACACACCCTCCCTAATTTCCCATTGCGGACTTAAACTAAATGTGATAACCTGATCACCATCCATTCCAAACCCAGGATATCATAAGACACTTTGACACATTCAAAATATGTTCAGCTTCTGTCAGCAGTTGAACTGGCGTCCGTTCTCTCCAAACTCTACAAGAAATACCTTGCCAAAGCCAACTTCTTTGATAGCTGAAAAATTACCTACATGGTTTTCAAGAATTTTGGTGAAAGAACTTACCCTAAAATTTATCACCTCAGTCTTTCCCTGTCCTTCGGTAAAATCTTTGAATCAATCAATTTAGCGTTAGTTGGTTTTCTATTTTATATCATTTTCTATAATAAACTTCCTTGGATCATAGTATGTATTTAGGTAAGCACGTTTTACCGCAAATATCCTTACAGCAATCTCTGAACCCATATACCGTACACTGGAGAAAACAGATGAAGAGAAAGCAACAGCGTTTAATACATCTAAAGCCTTTGACAAGGTCTGACTCGAAATTCTTATGAAAATTAATTCATATGGTATTATTGTACCGATACTTAATATAATCAGATCCTTTCAATCCACAAGAACGAACTAGGCTGTACTCGATGGTCATTCATTCAAACAACATGACATTACTATAGGTGTACGGAGGTAGCGATCATAGGATCTTTATTGTTCCCGACTTTCATAATCGAACTCATTGATGAAATTGTGTCCGAGATGGACATACTTGCTGATGACACCCCGCTCTATACTTGACATATTGAAAAATCACCACGCACATTTTCAAGGAATGAATCTTTAAAAAAACTCGTCATATTTTTATTTCACTTTTGAAATCACTTATTGGATACAATGTAAAAATCGAAAGAGATTTGATTTTATAATGATAATAAATATGTTACATACACTGGAACAAACACATAAAAGACACGGCCCAGGCTTCTGCAAGGAAATTGGGCTCATCTATCGGACTATAAAAGAATCTCAATCTTTCCTATATCTTCACAAAGTCACCATTCGTCCATGTATTGTCATCAGCTGATGTATATACCACTTGTCTCAACGTTTAAGAAAAGGTCCAAAAAGGGACTTTATGGGTTTCCACGTTGTCTACTAAGCTTAAGTTCTTGTGAAATCACCGCAACTTTGCATCCGTCTACTTGTTTTACATAAATAAATGAAACAGGTTACTTTTTGCGAAAACATGTCAAAATAGATGAGAAAACATAAGAAAAATAATCACAATATATTAAAAACTAACGAGGGGCGCCCGGCCTTGCCCGGTTGTAAAATACGCTTAAATATATTTGAATTCATGCAGATTTCGTATTTATCATTACGGAACCAATCATCTATTGAATGTTATGTATATCGATTTCAAAAGTTAAAAGAAACGACTTGGGTGCCATGAGGTAGAATCGAAACCAAAACATTTAACGCTCCAGCCGCGTTCCCTACCATTTGAGCGAATAACAAATAGATAAGAAAGATTTCCAATTAAACCACTTCAAGCTATGAATGAATTTGCGGATGTGCAAAAGTAACAGAAATATGTCGGTAAGGTAAAATTAATATTTTGCATTTCAACTTGCCGACATATTTCTGTACGCATTATTCATCCATCCAAACAAAGATTTTAATCGTTATAAAGCAGACTTAGTGTATGATTATTAGGGATGTGACAAGAAAATATTCTTATTCTTTTGACTCTCGCGTATATATCCGACACAGTTAATCAATCGAGAACCACATCATCTTATCTAAAAATATAAGATATTAACTGATATATACCCGAGAGTCAAAATAATGAAAGGAATATTCTCTTGTCATAGCCCTAATAATTATTGTTTCTTGTTAATTTCAGTGTTATTTGACCAGTAGTTTATCAGTTAAATAGTTTCACACACATACATCTACTGTTTTATTTATATAGATTATTGCCATTTTGGAGAAATGATAGTTTCGAATCAATATAACCCTTATTAGGCACACTCGTGGGTAATTTACTTACATTTACTGAATATTGAAACATTTAAATCGTCAAAACGGTTGTGATATGTTTAGAAACTTTTGCTTCAAGTATTATTTACATAAACACCCATTGGATTAAGATGCTGAAAACATGTAAACTACATCTTATAAAAAAATAGACAGCGGAAAGGCGATAACGCACATTTCGAAATTCGCGCTGCAGTCTATAGGCCTTAACGAGTAGCTTCTCTTTCTCTATTTTTGCTAATCCAGAGATACGGAAAAAATAAATGCTAGCGTTAGTTGTCGAGCAAAAATGGTTTCTGTTTATTTAATATCGTATGATAAGAACGCAACACTTTTTCTTTTGCTAACAATTTGTTCAGTGTATAATTCTATGCATATGTCCTAAATGCAAGACAACTAAACAGCATGGTTTGTTATTTTTAATTTTGGTTTTTGGCTTAAAGCATAAAACGTATATCTCACTTTCGTTTTGGATCGGTTTTCGTTGTTTTGCCTGTAATTTTAAAATGTCTCGTTTGCATCGGATCTACGTCAATATTCAATACGTTTTCACTGTAAAAAAAATCTTTTCTTTGTTTTACCTAAGACCAAAAGCTGATCTACCAACACAAAATAAATGACAAACTTCCTGCAGTTTATGGCACTTTGCTTTCCATTTATTATTTTACTTGTGTTACATGATAAAAGGGCTGCCCCCTTTTCATGTAAGTAAAAAAATAGGGAATTAGTTAAATGTAATTATGAAATAGGATAGTCAAGGATTCGAACTTGCGAAGCTAGATTTGGAATTGAAAATTCCAATCATAAGTTAAAATAAATACATAATGTTATTGAAATAAGGAATTGCAATTGTTTAGCTTACATATCTGTATATGGAAAAGGAATGTAATAATGAAATTTGTTTCTGTTAAAGAATTTAATCATCAATTGAAATTGTAAACATATTTTGTAAAAATGATATTTGAAAAATGGGCTACTGAACTCGGGGTCATGTCAAGTTTGGCAACGTGACGCATGTCATCCAACGTGCTGTATGAGCACATGTTTAATCATGCGATGACGTGACGAGTTCTCAATATATGTAGAGTTTTTAGATGCAGTCTGGGAGTCTGGGAGAAGAGTCGGAGAGAAGCAGAGAGGTTCAGATTGATTCTTTGTTAGAATCAAGACACCCTCTAGAAGTGAGAGGGTTTTAGAAATAACCATGTAAAGAAACTTTGAATTCCCCAAGCGAAATCATGGACCGGTCATGAAATAAAGGACGTCATCATCTTTGTGTATCTGCGTCTTCTGTGTTCATCATTACAACGAGAAATATAACGTGTTTATATTATATGTACAACTGTCAAAACGTAAATGTCAAACGCAACATCTCTCGGTCTATCTATCAAGATATTCATAAATTTCCTCTCGTTAAATTGGTTCTCCTGTAACATGTACACTGTCCCTTATATATATACAGAAATGTCTCTCTCTCTCTTTATATATACCTGTTAATGTATCCATCTCTTACAACATGAACATCTTAAGACGTATATCATAAGACTCTAATCTCTCACTAAGACTCTCACAAATATGAACAACAACAAATAACATCAGTCTTCTAATAAGAATTACATAACATATACGAATATTTGGTGCCGTATTTGGTACTTCTAACAATAACACCCCTATATAACACTTGTAGCAAATGTTTAAATCTCGAAAGAATTCTTTTTACGCGAATTGATGGATCATATCTTCGAGATTATTTAGATCTCTATTTTTTACAACGCTCAGCATCAAAGATTTTATTTATATAGACACACTGGGGAATTTAGTAGAAACGACATTTTTTTATGCGGGAATACTTCTCAGTTCTTTGTTACTTATGATTCCTTTTTCTTACTTTGACGAACTCCCCCAACCCCAACCTGTAACGAAGCGGTGCGCTCTTATTGTAACAGAGCGTCGACGAACGAAATCAGCAGCAGCTGTAGGATAGCTGATTAGACAATAAATGGAAAAATACCGTATTTGACTAAGTAAAAGCAACATTAACGATGTTAAGGAACTTCAACCAAACAATTGTTTACGAACCGTGCTGAAATAATAATGTTATTTAGAAACATGTAATTATACTGTATTTACACTGAACAATTTCATAGAAAAATATACCGCAAAAATTGAATTTAACTTGAAAATCCAGTGCCTTTGCGAAATAAGCATTTAAAGATTTGCATGTGTAACGTAAACATTTTCGACTACAAACTAAGACAGCCGAATCCAGTTCTGTCATTCAGAATTCTAACAAAATATACAAATACTTGCTTGTATTTAACCAAACAACTGATAAAATAAAATGTTCAATTTTCAACTTTTTTTTTACAAGGTAGTCACCACTTATCAAGGCCCGGAAGTCACGCGGGGATAAGGGTTATTGTGTGTACAGTACGTTAGTGTTGGAGATTTGATAAAGTGTCTTACTTAAGGAGGCGGTTCATCAGGAATTTGTTCACATTGGACTTGAAGATATCCAGGTTGTAGTCAGGTGGGAAACAGGCAACCGGAACAGAGTTCCACGGGCGTGCACTTCTAAGAAAGAAGCTTTGTTCATGGAATCTACGTTTTGATTTTGGCACAGATAAGGAGTGGGGAAAATTTTTGACAGTGGTTTCAGCTAGGCGGGTGTTTTTCGTGAAAGATTGGCGAGAGGGAACAATTCGTCCACCAATTTTATAATTGTGGATATCAAACAATGTTTTTATTCAATTAAAAATATTAATAAAGTGAAGTGAATTTTATCCAGTTCAGATTAACACCACAGATCAGTACAGACAGACAGAATCACATGAATAAGAGGTCTCTACAGGATATTGGCTTCGTCTGCTTAACAACTACGGTATTTTGTCATAATGCTATTACTAATAATAGGTAACATTGGCCCCCTCCAAATGTTCAAGGTTAAGTATGAAATATCAATCTATTTTCCCTGGAAACGGGGAACACAGATCAGCTAGTAATGAATAACTATATAATATTCTGCTTGTCCATTCCTAAGTTAGTTCGTACGTTACGCATTGAAAAAAGGCCAAATACAATTGTTCAAAGCCAAACTGCTTCATGAAATTTGGCTTTAAAATTGCCAAGCTGGTAACTCGGGACAAGAATATGAGAGTGACCACCATTTGATGTAATCTCGTTTTCGAATATCATGAGAATAATATATGATCATTGTTTCAATCTATAAGAAAGTCGTAGTAATTTCGACGTGAAGCCGTCCTTCACATAAGAAAGTCAGCAAAACGTTACATAAAAAGAACATTCTAGAGAAACAGGGCAAAAGGAGAACATTTTCAAGGGCTGCTGGTATGAAGAAGTAGATTAAAGCTCATCTCTTACAATGTGATTTTATTATTTGTATTGAACTATGTAACACAATATTACTTTCCTGTGTATTTATCAGTACTTATTAATTTATCTCATGCGTCAATTCTTTATCGAAATTACAATCGACACTGTTTTCATAGAAATGTTAATGAACTCTCATTTGTTGGTTTTTTGTCCAAAATAAAAACTAATATTTTGTGTTATCTCGAAAAATACCAGCTCTGTCAAAACATATTTGTTGATTAAATATATTTCTAATTCCGTGGAATTTCACGGATCAAACTAGTACTGTAATAATGCTTCAAATATTATTGTCTACATAGTGTTTAAATAATCTTTTCAATACATTAAAATTCATATTACCGATATCCACGACAGATAAAACCCTACCTGGGAATTCCCCCTTCAAACTCATCGGCTTAATATTCACAAGTAATGTGAACTGGAACAAATACATTGAGGACATTGCGAAGGCTGCTGCAAAGAAGGTGGGTTCCCTCTATCGTGCTAGAAGACTACTCACACTCCAGAGTATGATGTACCTTTACAATGCCGCCATTCGCTTAGGCATAAAGTATTGTTGTCCCATCTTGGCTGGTTCATCTTCCGCTTATCTCTCCCTCTTGGATAGAGTTCAAAAAAGAGTCTTCAATCTAATAGGTTCCACTTTGTAAACTAAGCTCCTATCCATGTCCTATCGACGCAATGTTGCCTAAGACAATTCTGAAGAACACATGCCATGATAGTATTTGTAGAAAAGACTGAGACTAACATCATCACGTCTGTTAGAGAGAGGTTGCAGAGAAGAATAAAGAGTGGCTGCCAATCAAATTACAGATAAGTTTTTGCATTCTTTTAAGAACCCTCAAATGAGACTGATTCACTCACATTTAAGACTACAAAAATTATTTTTATTAGTTTGAAGATAAAAGAAAGTGGCTTTCCTTTATCGAGCTAGAAGACTACTTGCGCCTGAGAGTATCCTATATCTTTACAAGGCCACCATTCGTTCATACATGGAGTATTGTTGCCACATCTAGGCTGGTGCATTTACCACTAGTCTCTCCCTCTTAGATAAAGTACAAAAAAGAGTTGCCAATCTAATCGGTCCCACTTTGTCAACTAAGCTCCAACCCCTGTCCCATCGCTGCAATGTTGCATCACTATGCCTGCTTTACAAATATTTTAATGGAATATGTTCTGATGAACTCGTTATACTTGTGCCCCCCTTCAACGTTCACTGTTGAGGTCCCTAAATGCCAGAAAGCTTACTACTCTAATAATTTCTTCCCTTAAACAGCTAGTCTTTGGAATTCCCTTCCTACTACCTGCTTCCCTGACTGTACTGAAATGCAGAAGTGCAAATATAACGTAAACCAAAATCTTGTTAATCTTTCGTGTGCATGGTTCCAAATTGTAGTTCCTGTCAGAACTTTAATGTTGGTTATATCCCATTTAATTTAGTTTCAAATAAAGTGTTAAAATGGGTGTTGAAACTCCTCATGAAATTCTAATATATCGAATTTTTATGAAATGTTAACATTAGGTATTATACATCAATTAAGAAATATTCTCCTTTATAGTATTTTCGTCATAATCCCTAATTTGAAAATTCAAATATTTCAGATTTGCATTAAATTTAATACATAATGTTTAGACACTAAGTAATGTTGCCTGATTTTCAATTTATTCTCAAGACCCCTTAAGCTTAAACCTTAAATTTGATACATTTTCCAGACACACCATAATAATGGATTTTGAACAAAATTAGAATTAGAAATCTAGACACAAGGTTTAATATTATTTTTGGATTTTAATCTTCATACAGAAACAGAAAAGTGGCGTAAAACTGGTGCTCGCAGAATTTTACTTGTCCCAAAACTAGTATTCTTCTATCTATATATAAAATTAAGAATGTTTATATATTTACATGCAGTTCACTTCTAGACTAATTAACCGATCATTATGAATTTTGAAAGAACTGTCTACAGTATATCTATGACGTACCCAACCCTGTAATATAAAAATTCAAAGTTTTTTCACTGCATACAAAAACAAAACATTTCCCTCAATTTTGCAGTAGGTTGGAACATAATAGTGGGGTGAGTGACACCAAAAACATACCCCACCCCAGCGAAGAAAAACAAAAATACTATATTTATCGTCTCGTTCAAAAAAAAAAATCCTTTTTACGCTATAAACACATCACTTATTAAATATTGAATTCTATATGTTTTTTTTTTCATCAGACAGCTCGACAAAGTTTTAAAATAAAGACGAAATGTTGATGATTATTTTGACTATTTTCGGTTTTTCTTTTTTTATCATTTTTCTATTACGTTGAATTATTTTCCCAGAATTACCATCATATACACATTACATAATAAAGTTATAGAACTACATTGTATAGTATAAGCTCTATTCATATATTGAGCACTGTTGAAGTACATATAAATCGATTAAAAACTTGCGGTTTTCCCTGTTTATTCCCAACCCAGTAGACCGTTTATTTAACGCCGTTACATTGTTTCTGGCAATATTTTATATAACACATTTTTCCCCCGATACTTTGTAGGTAGCATCATTAAATTACAAACTAGGAGCTTGGAATAAACAAAAAACCTACAGGATTCGAATGGATATATATATATATATATATATATATATATATATATATATATATATATATATATATATACCTTTTATATATAACATTACTAGCAGTTCAGCCCGGCGGTGCTCGGGCCCTACGTACGTTTATGTGAATATATATATATGTATATATATATATTAAAAAGTTTGACTTATGCCTATGTAACCTATATCTAAAATTTCAAGTGTTTAGACCCAAAATAGGTGGATGAGTTTGGTAGAGTCTTCAAAGGTCAACTCTTTCAACTTTGACCTCTTGACACCCAAATTTCCGCCCCAAAAACGGATTAAAAAGCTTGCTGCATGCCTGAATACCCTTTATGTAAAATTTCAAATATTTACACCAAAAATTGGCTGAATTGTTTAGTAGAGACCGAAGAGGTCAATTTTTTAAAAACTTTGATCTGAATTTTGACTTCATAACATTTATTGTTTTGGGCTCAAATCAAATTAAAAAGTTTGATCCATGTCCAAGTAATCTGCACCTAAGATTTCAAGTGTTTAGACCCAAAATTGGCGAAGGAGTTTGGTAGAGTTTTCAAAAGTCAAATCGTTGAACTTTGACGCCTTGTGAGCTAAATTTCTGGCCGAAAATTGATTAAAAAGATTTTCTTAAATCTCAATGCCCCTTATGTGAAATCTCGAGTTTGTAGACTGAAAATTGACAGAGTAGTTTGGTAGGAAATGTACACACACACACAATTTCACTTTTATAGGTATAACATTATATACCTTTTATATATAAGGTATGTAATCTAATATATAAAAGGCTGTATGTCTGTCTGTCTTCATATTTTCAAACTATCTCCCCCGAAACTAAAAGTCGCAGAGTGGTTATAATTGGATTATTTATGGACCGTTCTTTTATGGGTCTTTAGCCGGTTATAATATAATAGGTTATAATATAATAGGTTATAACAGATTTTAAGGAGTAAAAAATGGGTCAACATTGAAAATATCGTCACAAATTATATACATTCATCTTAGTTTATATTTGATTTTGAATCACGTACATAAGTACGTGTCACGTTGGTACAGTGGTAATGTTATCAGCTTTTAATTCTACAGCTTCAATTCCGATTCTAGCTGGTGGCACCAAAATACTTTTCTTTTTTTTAAATCATGACTATGATAATATATACGAAATCTGAACAAATTAAAATATCATATTTAAGCGTATTTTACACCCTGGCAAAGCCCCCCGCGCTAATGTTATATATATATATATATATATATATATATATATATATATATATATAAGTATTATTGCTCACTATTATCTATCAAATAAAATAATAAAGAATCAATAGATTAACAGCTATGAACAACATCTTATATATGGAAATTTATAAATATATTTTTGTTACATTTTGGCAGACAGGATTCATTTATAGCTGAGAATCCATTGAACTTCATCAGGCTAAATTCTTTGATTTTCATCTTTATCAAAACGACTTGACCGATTAAGTTCAGCTGATTCCCAACTAGAACTGAAACATGCCCGAAAATGTGTAATCAAAATGTTTTACTTGCATGCATATATTATTTCAATTATATACACATAATATAAAGGCCGTAAATGATAAAGCTCTCTCTGATTCCCTATCCTCTGATCTTGAGCGCGTCGTTCAGGGGGGGGGGGAAGAGATGGCTGGTTACTTTTAATGCATCTAAAACCAAGCTCCTAACGTTGCATCATCAACGCTCTGTTTCTCATCTAGCATCAATTGAAATGGATGGCTCTCGTCTTGGGGAGGCTTCATGTTTTGACAAGCTCCTGGGTTTAACCTTTACTCCTGATCTGAAATGGAACACGTATATAAAGTCTGTTGCCCGGGCCGCTGGGAAAATGGTAGGATCCTTCTACCGCTCCAGAAGATATCTCACTACTGATGCAATTTTCTATCTCTATAAAAGCCAAGTACGTCCAAAGATGGAGTACTGCTGCCACATATGGTCAGGAGCTGCTAAAAACCGCCTATCCTGCCTTGACAAAGTACAAAATTGACTTTGTGGCTTAGTTGGGGATGCTCTCTTCTCTTCCCTGCAACCTCTCTCCCACAGAAGAGACGTTGCGAGCCTGTCTTTGTTTTATCGTTATTTCCATGGCAAGTGCTCGTCCGAGCCCCAATCTCTGGTCCCCCCTCGCCAATCCTTCATGATAAATACCCGTCTAGCTAAAACCATTGTCAGTAATTTCTCCCACTCTTTATCTGTACCTAAATCAAAACGTAGATTCCATGAACATAGCTTTTTTCTGAGAAGTGCACGCCTGTGGAATTCTCTTCCGTTTGCCTGTTTCCCACCTGACTACAACTTGGACGTCTTCAAGTCCAACATAAACAAATTCCTGATTAATTGCCCCCCTTAAGTAAGACGCTTTATCAAATCTCCAATACCAACTATTACTACGATATTATCCCATTGATTATTGTACACAAAATAACCCTTATCCCCGAGTGGCTTACGGGCCTTGATAAGTGGTGATCCCCATGTAAAAAAAAGTCATGTAATATATTGCGTATGTATTCTTCAGCATTCACTTGAACAGTATCCAATACTTGCGTAGAGTTTAGTGGTAGTAGTATGAAAATATATTCATGACAGTATGCTACACAAACGTTCATGTTTCATTCTCAAAGAAAATCATCAGGCTAAATGGCTGATGATTTCCTTCTAGAATAAAACACGAACGATTGTGTGTAGCTTACTTGCCATAAATATATTTTCTTATTACTATTACGCACACATTATATATATATATATATGATTGCAACGTCTTGTCAGACGAGTACCACTCTCTCAGACACTTAAAGTCCATGAGCCCAAATAAATGCCTGAGGGAGTATCTATACAAAGATGATGTTACAGAGTTTTAGCTTTGTACGACAGCTAAGTCTCTCTCTCGGTTCAAAATGTTGAGATCCAGCAACAAGCAAGAGCAAGATAGTCAGCAAGAAGTTAAACTGCAGACCAGCTTAATACGGGTACTGGTCTCCCGCCTTATGTTTTTAAATCAGAGATTTGCTTCTCCTAGAACGGTTGCCTTCACCACGGCGTACGGGAGCCCTCTCTACCCCAACACACACACACACACATATATATATATATATATGCACGGTGCTAGTTGGCCGTTGACCACGAAAAAGGGTTCATTCGTCCTTTGGAAGGTCTTGTTTTTAATCCTTCAGGGAGACTAGCCGCCTTCCTCACCAAACAAGTCTGGTGGGGGAACCAGTTTAGTCGCCGGTGACCTGACCATGAGGCAGGTAGTACTGGATTACATGGGACTAGTAGCATATGGCATGACCTGAACACACACACACACACACACACACACACACACATATATACTTTTACAACAGTATTTACATTTACAGTTATTCCGAATTCAAGGTCAGCAACGGTTTGGCATTCGATCGTTTCAGAGATTATTTGGAATTATTTTCTGACCATATGTGAATTCTAATATGTCTTTTTCAGTGCCTTTTACTAATGTCATAAATAGAAATTCAGTGAAAACAACATCTTTAGCTTATTTAATTATAATAATCATGACAATGGTACAAATAATAAGCTTAATAGTAATTGTAGTGAAAACAATGATAATTATAAGGTGCGTGCGTGCGTGCGTGCGTGAGGGAGGGAGGCGATGCTAGATCAACACTGCTGGGGTGCCATGATTTAATATACTGTTTTGCTTTTTAATCCCCAAAATAGTGTTTCGTGGTAAACAACTGATGATCCCTTTGATGAGCCGATCCCCTTAAGTAATCCAATTTACACAATTTCAACGACTAACGATTACAACGATATTGTCCCATTGACTAACGTACACTCATTAACCCTTATCCTCGAGTGGCCTCCGAGCCTTGATAATTTGTGACTCCGTTATAAACACACACAAAGTTCCTTTTTAATATAAAGATAGGTATATACTTGATATTTTGTGTTCGTTATGGAAACACTTCTTGAAAAATAACTGTAAACGTTATAACATTTTAATTTACAAACAGATAGAAAGAGAAATCAGAGTGTGTCTGTTAAAGTTACTTTTTGAAATGTTGATAGGATGTATCAATTCATTTATGAAAATGCAGTTTTTTCTCCTTGCTTTGTGTACATCTGAAGAAGGTGGAAATAGTATCGAAACGTTATCTGAAGTGAATAAAGTCGATTTCAGTAAGATTTTACGGCATCATCATATCGAATGCCCCACATACGTCTGTCTACATTAGTGTTGGGACTATTAATCGGAATCGGGAATCGGAAAAAACTTCGACCAATTTTCCGATGCCAAAAACGATTCTTTTAATTCTATATTTTTTTAATTTGATTTTGTTTAAAACAAAACCTTACACTGCTTGTACTGATTTAAATAAGAAAACAATTTACTTTTGTAAACGATATAAAAAATAATGCTTATATGATAAGTGTTATAATTAAGCTGTGTGTGTGTGAACAAAATTTTAATGTGACCAAATAATCAGGTTTCAAATCGGCGGAAATAAACTTGTATGTCGATCCACAGCAAACAAACGTGATGTAACAAACAATGCGTAGGTATAAAAATAATTGATATTTTAGCAGAAAATTATGTATAAAGTTATAAATTTCCTTTTCAAAAATTATTAATAAATATTTGTTTATTTTAAACTAGCAGTAAAACTAAAATCTATAAACATCATCCTCACAAATGTATTTTTACGTTTGCGAAAATAATTGCACATTTGCAATGTGTTTTTACGCTACTCAGGAAAAATAAATATTTGGTTAAATATTTAGAGATTTATAAAGAATCGGAATTGGTAATTTATATATATAGTGGTTGTATAGTTTTAGTTTCCTAGATGTAAATCCACTAAAACTCCCGTATTTTTCAAAAAGTGCTCGATGAATGAACAAAACGTGATTATATGTTTATTTATACAAATATTATTGACTACATATGTGCATACAGGTTTCTGCAGTGCCTCCTTTCAGATACCCTGGCACGAAGATGCGATATCGCTGAAAAAATGCACTGCAGAGGCGTATATGCACATATGTAGCGAAAAACACCCGTCTAGCTGAATCCACTGTGAAAAATTTCCCTCACTCTATATCTGTGCCTAAATCAAAACGCGGATTCCATGAACAAAGCTTCTTTCTTAGAACTGCACGCCTGTGGAACTCTGTTCCGTCTGCCTGCTTCCCACCGGACTACAACTTGGATGTCTTCAAGTCCAATGTGAACAAATTCCTAATGAACCGCCCCCTTAAGTAAACACTTCATCAAATCTCCACACTAACCTAATGTACTTGCAATAACCCTTATCCCTGAGTGGCTTCCGGGCCTGGATAAGTGGTGATCACTGTAAAAAAAAAAATGTAGCCAATAATGTTTGTAAAAACAAACATTCTATCTCTCTCTCTCTCTCTCTATATATATATATATATATATATATATATATATATGTGTGTGTGTGTGTGTGTGTGTATGTTGGGTTTTTTTTTTCTATGAATGCTAATGCTTTCGCGGGTAATGTAACTAAAACTATTTAGTCCGCGGAGATGGGAATAACTAGAATATCGTAAAGAGAAAAATGACGATTCCAACTTGTTCTCCAAAAGAGATTATCTGACACGACCACAATCCGGAATATTACATTTGCGCTAAAGCCGAATGCCTTTTTCTTAATTCCTTAAAAGATAATCAATTTTAATTTTTGAAAAGGAAATTTATAACTTTATACATAATTTTCTGCTAAAATATCAATTATTTTTATACCTACGCATTGTTTGTTACATCACGTTTGTTTGCTGTGGATCGACATACAAGTTTATTTCCGCCGATTTGAAACCTGATTATTTGGTCACATTAAAATTTTGTTCACACACACACACACACACACACACACACAGCTTAATTATAACACTTATCATATAAGCATTATTTTTTATATCGTTTACAAAAGTAAATTGTTTTCTTATTTAATCAGTTTGTTAATGTTTAAAACTCAGTGGCGAGCCGGAGTATTGCTGTTAAACTTGCGTAAAAGAAAAACAAAACAACACATAACGACACATGCTTTGTTGTTGTTGTTATTGTTGTTGTTTAAGCTTAGACGTTAAGGCTAATTATGCAAAGCGTACAATCCTGATATTCTAGTAAGCCAAACTTGACATTTCTCAAACCTCAAAGTGTCAAACTACTTGATATAGTTCTTAAAAATTCTATCGAATTTAAAATACCCAAAAAGAAAATCGGAGAGAGAAAAAAAAAACTCCCTAGCGCAACAACCACTTTACGTGATTCGTCTTTGTTGAAATTGTACGTCCCCCTCCTCTCTCTATCTCTCCCTCGCACTTTTGCCTGTTCACACGTAGATATATGTGTGTATATGCACCGTGTACATACACATGTATGTATGTACATAGACCATTTGGTAAAACGAGCGAGAGAGGGTGGGCGACTTTAGCTGGCCACACCTACTTACAAAACCATATACACATACTCACGGACGATGGACGAATGAGTTGAGATTTCCTGTCGACTCTTTAAGAAAAATGTTCACTTCTTCGTAGATTCTTCTGTCTGTTTGGAGTTCCATACACACACACACACATATTCCCAGAATGGGACAACGCTTATTCTACGGCTGTAACGCTACAATCATTTCTTTCTATCCGAATAAAAGTTTACAGTAGTCAGCGAAATACGGTGAATATAGAGAGGTTTTCCCTCAAAGTGACACGAGGAAGTACGTCTATCTATCTATCTATCTATCTATCTATCTATCTATCTATCTATCTATCTATCTATCTATCTATCCGTGTTAACATTTATTTGAAAGTGTCTTACACTAATTATACAAAAAAAAAAAAAAAAAGATAGAAAAAAAGATTAAAAATTCGTGAAAACTTTTTTAAAAAGAAAAAAATTCATTCAAAGGAAAATTTATACACTGGAATAAAATACGTTCTTGAGGTAAGTGAAAATAATTTTTAATTTAATTAAAAAAATATATGGTTTCCTTTTTTCCACTTTTTCTTGCAGTATAATAATCGTTTTGTTTCGTATAATATGTTTTCAAACATAAATCTGTGTTTTACTCATAAATTTTTATACTAGTTGCGTAACTGGGTGGAAGGCAAAAAAAAAAAAAAAATAATAATTCAAAATATCATGTTTACATAAATAAAATAAAATCAATTCAAAGCACATGTTTTTAGTTTTTCCTTAAATATCCAATTCATAGTAAATTAGAATTTTTTTTTACACGAGAAAGACATACACAGGCGATATCTTGTCGAATTAATTTACGAATATAGAAATAATAGGATGAAGAAACTTTTGCAATTCAGACTGAAGTTATTAAAAAAAAGGGGGGGTGTAATTATCCGGTGACATTTAAATCTTCAGACCGTGCTACTTTTTAGACAGGATTTTGTGTGCTTATTCAAATTGACAGTTATGGCAGCAATTAAAAGAAAATACAGAAAAGTCTGTATGATGTACGCACTTTTTACAGAACGAATATGTCATATTCCAAAAATTACGTAATTTGATCAAGTATTTTCTTTTATTAAAGAAAATCAAATTTTACGACTAAACGAATTATAAAGTTTTCGTCGGACATGAGGAGAAAGAGGGAGACAACTCAAATCGAAGTTAAAAGTTCACAAATCATCCTTATGTTCAATACAGTTTAGTAGTAAAACCGCTAAAAATCATAAATTTCGATTTCTTAGTTTAAAAAACAAAATACTTAACCGAATTACGTGATTTTTTGGAATATGGCATATTCATTCTGTAAAAAAAAGTACATCATATAGATTTTTCTGTATTTTCTTTTAATTTTCGTCATAAGTGCCAATTTGAATAAGCACCGGACTTTTTTTTTAGGGAAATCCTTCACGACTGAGACACTTTTTATTTTTGTTCCTTTTCTCCACGTTAAAAAACGATCCTGGTGTCTAACTCTGTCTCGTGGGGAGGCATTGTAAATAGGATCAGTTTCAAACAAGCCAACAGTTTATCTTGATGGCTATTGCTTCATACATGTGAGCGCAAAAATTTATGTAAATATAATTAAACGGCTTCTCACCGGGTGTCCGATTGTGATTACGCCGTCATATTAATCCAACGACGCGACACTTGGACAAATATGATTGCGTATTTTTGTTTGAGGGATTAATTTATCTAGTTCAGTTTGTGTGTGTGTGTGTGTGTGTGTGTGTGTGTGTGTGTGTGTTGGATGCAAAGGAATGATTAAATGTTTTTCTTATAAAAAAAATTCTTTCATATAATTGAGAATATTTACGTAATCGTGAATAAGTTTATGAACATTTGATCATCAGCCGGACAATATTCGTTTGTTTTTGTTGCTTATATATATATATATATATATATATATATATATATATATATATATATATATATATATATACACACACACACACACACACAAAAGGGGATATCGATCATACCAGTTATCATAGGTGCCACAGGACTTATGAAGAAGAACCTGAAGTCCTACCTAATATTCCTGGTGAACCAAGTGCAAAAGAGATTCAGACAATTGCACTTAAGGGAACAGCGAGGATACTAAAAAGAGCTCTCGGTTGGTTTCAATAAAAAAGCGGGGCAATGTTGGCAGCTGGTTTGGCTGCCCCATACCCGACATTACAATCTTCAAAGGAAGAAAAATAAAAAAAACATTAAAAAAAACACTAAATTTTAGAAAGCATATATAAATAAAATTATATTAACATTAGAAAAGGCCCTATGCGGATCGAAACGTAGATCGATGGGCCTAAGGTATTTTCTGATGCTAATATAATTTTACTTATAAAAGCTCTACATATGTATTGAGCACTTTTGAAAACATTTTTTTTTTATTATTCAATACATTCGAAATATATATGTAAGGAAATTTGTGATATGTTATCTTTTATCTGTTCAAAGAATTCACATCAAATTTTTAGTGTACGATCGTTTCCGAGACGAAATAGACCTTTATTAGTACAACGTCTCTTTATCAGTGAAGGGTATAGACACTAAAGTCAAATAAAATAGTAAAAATGATATTATATAGCACACTCTCACGCACACATTATATATATATATATATATATATATATATATATATATATATATATATATATATATTGGATATAGTATGTATAAAGCCATTTTTATTTACTTTGATTCCAGTTGAAAATTCATAAACTCTGACCTATCTGCTTTTTTTGAATAATTAAAAATGATGAGTCTTTTTATAAATCTCTATTGTTAAGTGAATTAAGATCTTTGCTATCTAGTTTAGGTATTTGTTGATGGTATGTCACAAACTGTATGTCAGATGGCAACGCCGAACACAAGAGAATCACTATTTCTCTAAATCCCCACAGACATTAAGAAACAATCTTTGTATAGATTTTATTTTCTTTTTCAAATATGAGAAATAATATTAGTCATAAATGGCGAGAGACATACAAAGAGAAATAAGCGACTTGTTCCACGGTTCATTCGAACAATTAAACAAGTAACCGTTTTAGTCAAGTAGATTTTCACATGCATTTTTTGTTGTTGTTTTTAAATCGTATAGAGAAACGAACGTTGTCGGAATCATAGTAATAAAAATAATACACACACATGCGCATACGCTTACTATATATACGCGCGTACACACACACACATATATGTATATATATATATATATATATATATATATATATATATATTTTGTGTACAGAAAGTTGTTAGTTGAGACAGGTCATTGGTACCGTCGGTTTCAAGCCCGATAATAAGGCCCGTTTAAGGTATCCTTATCGAGCTCTCTTCAGCCAATATTCGTCTATCTTATAACCGGAAGTGTGAAGTATATATACCTCGCGAGTCCACGTTCAAATCTCGTTTTGTTTAATCCCCCCCTTTTTTTTTTTTTTTTTTTTTTTTTTTTATCTATCTATATCTATATATATATATATATATATATATATATATATATATATCGGGTAATGTAATACCTAATTTTCAACTTTGAAT
>NC_136484.1:185955517-186075517 GCF_053919585.1 Euprymna scolopes | reverse complement strand
TTTTTCGATTTTCCGTATAATCTTTTTTTGTATCAAAATCAAAAATGTTAATAAAAGTCCCATAGTTGTAGCTGTCAGGAGCGCTTTCGATTCGTCCACGAATCATCATCAGGTGTTGAAGTAAAAAGTCCGAAGAAGCGAAAATGAGAATTAAAAGTGAAAATGTAAATATACTGTAAACGGGGATAAGTTAAAATATAGAGTCGATTAAAAATAAAGGTTGATTAAAAATTCGAGTATTAAAATCAGCAAGTTCGTGGTCACCGTTAACAAAGTCCGTCCAATACGAACTACGCAAGACATTTTAGAACGTTACTGCTTTTATCGTATGCGATATCATTTATAGTGGGCTGAAGGGTTCTAATATATATATATATATATAAGCTGAATGTCTGTATGTGTGGGTGTGTGTGTCTGGTCACGAATAGGCTCCTATATGGTTGACTAGTTTAAAAAACTGATTACATATAATGATAGAAGATGTATCGAGACACAGGAATGGGTATGTTTGATCTGGCAGAACAGTGGTTCATTAAAATTGTGGGGTCTGTGTTAGCGCCTGGTCCACAAAGTATCAAAATAAAAAATTTAAAACTTAAAAAAAAAACATTTACAAGTGTTTTTGATATAGATGTACATGAGAATACTTTGATAAGTATGTTTTAACTTAAATAGGGATGGTATAATAAAATTGTGGGGTCTGCGTTCGCGCCTGGCCTCCATAGAAAGGAAATAGGCACACACTTTAATAAAGACTTTTCATATCTATCTGCGTAAGTATACTTTGATAATTATGTTTCAGTTTGAAGTAATATGGTATAATAAAATTATTGGGTGTTCGTTCGCACCTGACCTCCATAGAATGGAAATATGTCACAAAGTTTAACAAGGTTTTTTTTTTATATAGATCCACAGAATATTGTGATAAGTGTTTCAGTGTGAACAGGTATGGTATAATAAATTATGGGGTTTATCTATTTTATTTTTACTTTCATCATATTTTGCTTTGGTTTTGATACCCCCAAATTCAACCTAAATTTACAACCCTTCCTTTTCATAAGCTATCATACTTTCATAAATCAGAGTCCATTTTCTGGAGGTTGTTTTGGAACCCAGTCAACGGCGGGTACTTTTGTTAGTATATATATATATATATATATATATATATATATATTCTGTCGAATTAAATATATTTTTCGAGTAAGCGATCAGTTTTGTTTTTAAGAATAACTTCGCCTTATATAAACTCCGCCTTATATAAACGGAACTAATTAACTTCGAAGTTGCAGCAGTTTTTAATACTTTTCTATCTCCCAGCGCCGCAGGTAATTTGTATCCGTTCATGCAATGCGGATATTTTTATGCATTAACTTGGTATCCTTTAAAAAACAAAGTTTACTCAAAAAACATGCATATATATATATATATATATATATATATATATATATATATATATATATATATATCTTCTAAACTATCCCTTTCTTATCCCCTTCCTTCACTTCATATCTAAATCTTAAAGTTTTGTTTGTCTCTTTTATGTGTTTTTTTTATTTGTTTATCTTCATTTTATTTATTTCTTTTTGTAAATTCACAGATTTCACATTATTTGCATAAAAACACTACACATCAATACCCAGAAAATAACCATCACAAATAAGTATATATTTACTTATATACTTTAAACGAAATGCGTGTGAACTTAGTTTCAAACATCTATATAGTAATGATAGTTATCAGTACCTATTTGTACAGTTATTTTTAAAATGAAAGCATATATTTTTATTTTTATTATCAGTTTATCAAAGCTGGAGATGGGGCATCCTACCGGATGCTAAACATTCACCCGCTAACTCAGACATTCCAACCGAGAGATCTTTTTAAAAATTCTGACCGTCTCGTAAAGTGCAATTGTTTGAATTTCTCTTGCACTTGGTTCACCGGGTATATTTGCCAAATAGTTTTTGAAATTATTTTTCATGAGTCCAGTTTCTTTTATAATTACTGGAATGACAGAGTTCTTCCGAAGATTCTAGTTTCTTTTCATATAATACATAAAACCTTGATGCTTCATTTTCTTTTCCCCCCTCAGCTTTGTTTAACCGAAGACTACTAAATTTGCTCCTTTCTCCTCCTTGTCCCATATCACTATGTTAGGTTTGATGGCCGTTTCGTAGGTACGCAGCGTAATGGATAAATGCACTATTAATTTCTAACTGTTTTGTTTGGATTTGCTGCTGCATTTGATATTCATCTTTTTACGGATCGTCTTGAAGATATTTACACACTCCATTGTATATATATACATCGGGACATACGTCCATGGATAATTATTATTGGTAAATATATACGCTCTCCTGTAGGGACACCACGCTCGTTAAAGGGAACCGTTTCTCTTTTAGCACTTAAGTAAATATTTTACGTAAAATAGACGCTTAATTATCACCATTGCTATAAATAAATGACCACACTTATATGCTATATAACAGGGTTTCTCATGGAGCCAGGACAAAGGTTTTCCACGGAGCATTAACAAGATAATTTCTAAAATAAATATGAAAAACATTAATTTCAGGTTTTAACACGAACTATTGTTTACAATCATTTTTTTGTTTTGATTAATCAAAAATTGTTGCATTTTTCTTAATTTATTATTTTCTTTTCTTTTTCATAAACTATTCTGAAACTCTTTCCACCTGTAATTATGCGTCATATCTTTTTCCAGTAAAACGAAAATCAATAATTAATAAATTTATGCAGCTATTTGGGTTTTTAAATTCTTTTTTTTTTTTTATAAAGTATTTGGCCTTCTTTACGCGGATGTATGTATATATATATATATATATATATATATATATATATATATATATATATATATATATATGTATGTATGTATGTATGTATATATCAGCCTTGTTGGTAAAGATAACCGGTGCCAGACTAGCGTCCTTTCATGAACCTAGTTCAAGCCATCTGCCGAAAGGTCTTTTCATGCTGAAGACAAGCAGGAGTTCTTTTTTTATTCACGTTCACCCTATTGCCACTCGGACGTAAGGAGCTACTATTTGGAAACCATTCCTAGAAAAACTTGACAAGATGCTGTTTACGTTATATTTCAACTTCTGCATATCAGTACAGTCAGGGAAGCAGATAGCAGGAAGGGAATTCCAAAGTCTAGCTGGTCGAGGGAAGAAACTAATAGAGTAGAAGACTTTCTGACATTAGGGACATCAACAGTGAAGAGGTGAGATTTTGTTGCTAAGTAGATTTGTCGGGGATATGTACGTCGAGGGGACTCAAGTGCAACGAGTTCATCATTAAAGTATTTGCTCCAACTCCTGCCCCCATAGCCGCAATGTTGCATGTTTGAGTTGGAGTTTAGTTGACAAAGTGAGATCTATTAGATTGGAAACTTATCCAAGCGGGAGAGGCTAATGGTAGACGCGTCAGTCCAGATGTGGCAACAACACTCGATGCATAAGCGAATAGCAGACTTGTAGAGGTACAGTATATTCTCTGGTGTGAGTAGTCTTCTAGAGGGTATCGACCTTCTTTGCAGCAGCCTTCGCAATGTATTTGTTCCTGTTCAGGAATTGTGTAATCTCTAACCGTGCCTCTGTGGAACCAGCATTGTTTTGATTTCAGTGGCAACAAAAGTTCAGGATTGGAAATAATGACACGAGAAACAAAATCTGATGATATTTCTTGGGTGTTTCTTTCCAGATCATTTCAGTCTATTGTCCTATTTAATACATGGCGAGATACATTAATGAAAATGCAGCAGTAGCCCCAACCAATTCTAACGGTTCGTGCTTGTAATAATTGCATCGTGCTACTCTCATATTTATATATCTATCTATTACTATAAAAAAACGAACTTTGTGTGCGTCTGAGTTAGTTCCCTATGGACTCAGAAACGCCTGTGCCGATTTTTTTTAAATTTCGCACGAAGGTACTTCATGTGTCTGGGAGTGTTCTTACGAAGGGGTTGTATTGGAATGCGTCTGATAAATATCGAAAATCGATAATCGAAAAATTCCGATTGAAGAAGGCATCCGATTTTGACCAAAGTTAACACTTTTATACAGCTGGACATCACAAGGGCATTTGAAAAGTTTTATCACCACACAAGCAGAAAGGTCCAGTCTATAAAATCAACTATAGAGACAGGGAACCTTCCAAATGATGTTTTCTTTTTAGAGCACAATTAAAATGTGATACTTGATTTTTGCATTTAATTTTATAAAATCAACACTCGATTCTCTACAGTGCAATGTAGACTACAATGTATTGTTGCCTAACTCACTGCGGGGAGGTATGTGAACTTACTCCCAGTATACTGTGATGGACGGTCAATAACTAGAGCAGGCAATCAATCGATTTGATTTTAAAAAAATAGGTGATTTCATCGATTTCGATGACAATAAAGTATGAGATGGTCGAACATTTGCTGATCCTCATTCAATCCCGGATAATGTCGGGTATCCCTGCTCATTATATATATATATATATGTGTGTGTGTGTGTGTGTGTGTGTGTGCACTGCTACTACTACGATTACAATCTTCGAAACGAGAATGAACGGCAGAGTGTGTCGGTTGCATGAACCATGTAAGTTGTCCAACATGGTGTTTTTATAAGATTTTTTAAGGCACAAAGTACATGACTAAATATGCAGCCATAACATAATTTTGCAGACTTGTTAGTCGCAATATGGAACAATATTATAATGGTTACCTTTTGAAAAGTAATAAATGACCAACTGAGAAAACTTGATGTTTGGAAATTGGATAATTATTATATATATGCTCTGGAACCAAATATAAAAGGCATTCATTGAGCTTGGACTTTTCAAAATTTACAAGATGTATATAAAAAGAGATTTTTTCATTATAAAAACTTTATTTACGAGAAGGATTTTTTAACATATTACGATTAGTATATACAAACCGAGTACGTTTCAAGCAAATGAGTGACGTATATATAATAGATAGAAAGTAAAAAATTTCATGAAATAATCATTTACGTACGCTCCAAGAATTATTTTTATTGATATACGATTGTAGTTTCTGTCTGTTTGTTCGCGAACGGCTCTTAGTGTTTTTGAAATAAACGCCCATAATTGATATATATATATACACACACACACACACACACATATGTATATATATTATTCACCACTTATTAAAACAAAACATACTTAAGGATGTCAAATGTTCGATTAGATGATGAAATGCAACTATGAAAATTATGATTAATTCACAGGACGACTAGACAGATGTTTGTTGACGTTATACTTGAAAATGATGAAAGTTCCGTTAAATTCGAGTTACGTAGAGAAAGAAAACTTATTTGCGGTGTTGAAAGAGACGCTGTTTTGCTGAAAAGGTTTTACGTTAATGGGACCAGAAATTGAAGTCCACTCAAGTAACCGTTACATTTTGATGAGTGAAAGAATAAATTCTGAGGGCCACGTTCACGTTGGACATCCATATTAGTGAACACAAGCATTCATCTACAAAACTTAAAAATCAAAACTTTAACAATACAAATTAAGTTAGGTTTTGGACACTAATACAGGACGGTCCTTATTTTTTTTAGGAAAGTCCGGAGGTGCATCAGAGTGGTTTAAAGTTACGGAAACTTTATTCAATTATAATTAATGTATTTAAATTACTTCCCACCATGTCGGTACTGGCATCTTATATATTAAAAAAATCAATATCAAACTGCCAATAGTAATTAAAATAAAAACTTATATGGTACGTTAGTCTCATAGCAGGCGATGAAAGAGAATATATGAGAAGAATAAGAAAACTACATGAACGAAATTATAGTCGAAATATTTGACGATGGAAAGAAATTACCATGGTACTTTGGACCAGTGGTTCCCAACTTGTTGATCGCGATCCCTACTGGGTGCGCGACACCAATATTGTAGAGTTACCAATTGAATCATGAATTTACGAAATATATTGTTACTTCACAAATAAATCTATTATTCAATAATTACAATATGTAGACGTTTGTTGCACCCCCCCCCAAAAAAAAAAAAACATCAGGTATTTTAAGGATTAAGGTAGCTTCCGGATTGCTTGCTCTAAAATGGGTCGGCATAGTTGAAAGGTTGGGAACCACTGTTCCAGACGGTGCAGATACTGGACAAAATAAGAACTTATGTACACGGATCAAACATGTAAAAAAAAGTTATCTAAAGGTAACGGACTTCTTTATTTAATCCTGGGCAATGCCGGATATTTTTTTAAAAATATGTGATCAGTGATTATTAGATTCAGATAAACTGAGTATTCTAATCATATCCGTGGAGTTGACTATTTCATGATAATTTATACCAAATGCAAGAGATCGTATTTAAATTTAGATAGTTAACATAAAAACAAATTCTTATCTCCAGAGTACTGGAAGAGAATGTAAAAAAAAAAAAAATGAGGTTCGTTAAATGAGGAGGAGGGGGGGGTTAAGGTGCGTAAAACAAACTACTTGAATTTTCTGTTTACTAAGCATACTTTTCTCGCAACTGAAAATCCGATGTCTTGATCCGGGTATCTCTACTATTATAAAAAAGGAATAGTGTGTGTGTGTGTGTGTGTGTGTGTGTGTGTGTGTGTGTGTGTGTGTGTGAGTGAGTGAGAATGAGTGAGTGAGGTAGTTCTTTATGGACTCCAAAAATGAGTGGGACGATTTTTATAAAATTTCACACAAACGTTCAAAATAAACTTCGTAGTCTAGTGGGGGATGCCTTTTTCTCTTCCCTGCAATGTCTTTTCCACAGAAGAAACATTGCGAACCTGTCTCTGCTTTATCGTTATTTTCATGGCAAGTGCTCGTCTGACCTCCAATCTATGATCCCCTCTTGCCAAACTTTCACGAAAAACGCTCGTCTAACTGAAACCACTGTCAATAATCCCCCCACACTTTTTCTCTGTGCCTAAAATCTAAACGTAGATTCCATGAACAAAGTTTATTTCTTAGAATTGCACGCTTATGGAACTCTTCTGTTTGCCTGTTTTCCAGCTGACTACAATTTGGTAGTCTTCAAGTCCAACGTAAACAAATTCTTGATGAACCGTCCCCTTGAGTAATCTAATTTATCAAATTTTCACTACTTACGATTACTACGATATTATCCCATTGACTACTATACATTCAATAACTCTTATCAAGGCCCGGAGCCATTGGAGGATAAGTGGTGATTCCTAAAAAAAAAAAAAAAAAAGGTACTTCATGTGTCTGGAAGTATCTTTCGATTTTTTTTATCTTCGGCATCGCCAATCGATGAAATTCTTTAAAAGAAGGAACAGACGATTTTGAAAATTAAAACTTTACACAACCTAACATCACAAGTGCATTTGAGAAGTTTTATTACCACACAAGACGAAAGGCCCGACATACAAAATCAACAGTAGGTTTTTTGAGATGACGGAAACGCGTTTTAAATGAATGTTTCTTTTTTAGAGCACAACTGAATTATGATACTTGACTTTCATTACAAAATTTAATATAAGCCACTATCACCGAACAAGCAGTAAGACCAGGCATATAAAACCAACAGTAGGTTCTTTGATATGACAGGGGCGCCTTCGAAATGAATGTTTTTGTTTAGAGCACAATTGAATTATGATACTTGACTTTTGAATTTTGAACTTTAATTCAAGCCATTATACACAAGTTTATAAAATTAATAGTAGGTTCTCTACAGTGCAATGTAGACTATAATGTGTTGTGGACTAAGTCACCGCGGGTAGGAATGTGAAGCTTCCTGTCGGGGTACTGCGATGAGTCCCCAATTAGAGCAGACAATCAATCGATTTGATTGAAAAATAGGCGATTTCACTGATTTCGATGGCAAAAAAAAAAATATGGGAGTGTGAAACATTCGTTGATTCAATCCCGGGCAACATCGGATCTCCCTGCTAGTAAATTATAAAATGATGTATTAGTTCTTAAAATAAATAATGCATTCATACGCGTCATTTAATGCCCAATATTTAGCTTGTCTGCAGTAATTGAAACTGTATTTCGTGAACCAATCCGATCTATGTAAATTTAATTTATATTGTCACGATTTCTGTTTTTCCAACACTTAACACCTTTATTCTATCCTCCTCTGATCAATCGCCTCTTTTTCATTTTTGTTCTCCAATTTCCTCTTTCTTATTATCTTTGTTTCGTTTAATTATTATTTTTAAATAAAAATTTTTGGATAAAAGAATTCATTTAAATCCTTGTTTCCATGTAAGGAACTGGCCTGACGACGCTGCATTTCTAAAGAATTCGCAACAGAAGCATGTATGCACATATGTAGCCAATAATGTTTGTATAAATAAACATACTATAATAAATCTGTTTGTTATTGGGAACTTTTTGAGAAACATTGGCGTTTCGTTTGATTTACATCTAGCGAATTTACAGAGATACAACCATAAATATGTATTAAATAAAAGATGAGGAATAAAACTGACATAACTTTATTATATCAACAAATCGATAAGGAAAGAATACAATAGAAAAACATTTTAAGTCGTGACATTTCGAAGATAAAGGTTTCTCATCATAAAAGATGAGCCAGTATTATACAAGATATAAAATATAGATGTACGCTGGTAGGAGAGCTTTCAAGTTGGAAATGTAGGAAGTATATATAACTAGCCTGGGTGCCCGGCGTTGCCCAGGGGATTAGAGGTGTGTGTTGAGCAAAAAAAAAAATGGTAGTAGGCAGGCAGACAGACTCGAACCCGTACTGTGAAGGAGGAAAAGAACATGAAAAAAAAAAACCTGACGTCTTTCCTGTTGCGCCTATTGCCGAACCGGAAGTGACTTAGGTTTAAGTTAAGGCTAGACAACCGAAAAGCGAAGATATCCGTGAAAAAAGCGACCCCTCCCTGTAGAAAAGTGCCCAGTTGAAAGCGAAGAATTAATGTTTTTGACCAATTTTTCGATATTTGTCGTCCGAAGGGTCAAGCTTCAAAATGCTACCGATCTTGTGAAAATCTGTCGCCTCTGTCGAAAGTTTTAGGCAGACATAGAAACATACATGCATAGATAAATTTAAACAAACAGGTGGGATTTATATTATAGAAGATATGTTGAAGAAAATATAAAAAACGAGAATAAAAATATTCAAATATAATTAGAAAGAAGGAATGAAACACACAAGAATTCCTATTTGATTGTTTCTACCTATATACTTGACGACGAAAAGGAAAGCGCACTTTTCTCTCATACCGTTAAGACATTACACCTGTGTTTGTATGACGCATGACACAATGACAGAAAACTGAATTCACTGACATTGCTGTAGTTGGGGTGTCCACTGTGAGTCATTTTATGTAGTTCAGCATTGAAACCATGCCATATCGTTGCTGCAGTATCTGAATATGAAACGTGCACATTGTTTGAAAACAAGCGTGCCATTATATTCGTAAATTGACCTCTTTACACACGGGGTCATTCTTTTAAAAATCCTAATACATCCAAATGTAGGTTGTTTCCTTATTGCTACTAGCTAATATAGGCGTTATCCATATGCAAATCTTTAATATTTACTGAATGAATATTAATAAGTCATTGTCTTCATTTTTACGACTTTCTTCAAATCTATACAGAAAAAGTCAATCGTTAAATGCATGGGAACAAAACACAAACAGAAATACATGATATGAAACATTGTTTTTTTTTTGTATTTTTTGATTTGTTTGGATTATTGTTCTTATTTTAGTTGTTTTTTCCACAACGTTTTGGCCGATGTAACCCTTGACCGTCTTCAGGTGCATTCACACTTGATTTTATTCATAAATGGTGAAAAATCGTGCCATTTTTTAATAAATCCGGTCCATTCCGTTTTATTGATATGATGTTTGTATCATTTTGAGATGAGGCTTGATAATTATTTTTGTATTAAATAGAAAACAACAACGAAGAAGAGAACAATAGTCCAAAGAAAGCAAATAATACGAAAGAATAATTACCTTTAAAAATATACAAACATGAGGAAACATTAATAAAAAAAATTGCTTTTAAGAATCCTGACATAACTTACGCATCCCCTATATTTGTATGAAAGAACTTCCTCTCCCTCATATGGAAGGTGGTAGTGGTTAAATGGTTTACGACACGGACTAGCGAGCTGCACGTGCCACGTTCGAATCCAGTTCATTCCATAACATTACTTTTATTCGGGGATGTAGGCAACCTAGAAGTATCTATTTTTTTCTAAAAAGATTTCCTTTTAGTCAAAATCTGGGGATCCAATGCCAACAACAGAATTATCCTGATTCTTAGAAATTACGGGTCTTTTTCGTCTAAAAAGTATTATTATCTTAGAAAATTGAAGATATATTTGCACGCTTTGTTTGTCTCGATGAATGACGAAACGGCCGTAAAAAAAGTCCCCTTCAGTGATACATAAAAATATAGTCACTGGAATCTGCATTCTAGTCTTTATACCGCTATTACACACATTAGACGCGCTTCTGATTAACATCTTTCTGATTTGATTTCATTCAAAAATTCAAAAATTGTGACTTATTTTAAAATTGCTTGCAAAACTAAAGAATAACTATATATTATTATTATTATTATTATTAAATATAGAAGTGACAACGGTACTATCCGAACATAAATCTAATGCCCAAACATGTCTGAATACTTTAGATACTAAATTAGCATATCATATATAATTTCTAAGCATGCTGCTATATGCTAATTTTGTATAAAAAATAACTCGTAGTTAACGCTAATAAATATATATTATTTTCTCATTAATACCAGCAATCTACATATCTATAAAAGTGAACATGTCTGTGTATATGTGTGTCTGTACATTTCCCTACGCAATAACTGTCAATTTTCAGTCTACAGACTCGAAATTTGATATACAGGGTACTGAGATTGGGAAAATCTATGTGATCGGTTTTCGGCCGGAAATTTGGCTGTTAAGGGGGCAAAGTTCAACGATTTGACCTTTGAGAACTCTACCAAACACCTCCGACAATTTTTTGGTCTAAATACTTGAAATTTTAAAAATACGTTCATTGGACATGGATCTAACTTAACAACTTGATTTGAGCCCAAAACAATAAATGTTAAAGAGGTCATAATAGGGGTCAAAGTTAAAAAAAATTAACCGTTTTTTTTTTTTGATCAGCATACACCTCCAAACATCCGGGCAACTCCAGGCTGAAATGCTAGTATATATATATATATATATATATATATATATATATATATATATATATATATATATATTGCTTAACTTCGGTGATCTGACGAGAACCGATGTGTCAACGTGATTAAGCCTTGCCAGTACCAGATGGGTGACCATTTGGGAAGGCTAGGCACTGTATGTGCTTTCCGCTTATCTCGGCATTGTTTCCAGTCGTCCTGACCCTCCACTTGCCACTGGTATTCAACACTGTTAACTCAGGAGAGGTGTGGTTGCAGATTTCGCAACTCTTGCCACAAAAATTCCACGCGCAGGCACCCTTACAGTGGGTTTTCATAGTCTGTCAAGACTAAAGGAAGCCTTTTTTCTAAATATATTATACATAAATGTTGTGAGTTGAATCTCTGAAGGATATCAGCCAATAAAAAAGAAAGAATTGTTACAACATATTTAATCTTTTATGATTTCCATGTATAAATTGCGTATGAGCACTACGACATTTGGTGGAAATCTAAGTAATAATCTATCTTTTACTGTCATATACTTTATTTAATACGTTTCACATCGTGGAAATGTACTTGTGTAATATATATATATATATATATATATATATATATATATATATATATATATATATATATATATATTAGTGATGAGATGATTTAAAAATTTTTCCCGATTCTGATACAATTATCGATTCGCTTTTAAATCCCAGATTATGACACCAGTATAAATTCATATTCTTTATTTTTTTTAAACAAAGATTTAGTGCTTTTTAGAAATGTAAAAATCACTAATGTCCGCATATATTTTGCACAACAAAGAATACACTTGTATACGGGGGGGGGGGTATGTTATAAGAGTAGATTTTTCTAAATATTTTTATGAAATCTTTGAACATTGTGAGACATTTCCATTAATGCAATTTGAAATCTTTATAAAAGATTGAAAACAATTGACGATTTGAATGCAAAATAAGAAAACAGTGCTAGAGCAGAGTAGTTGACAAAGTCCTCCTAGATCGTGAAAGAGTTTCTACACAATAATAATTCCACAACATAATTTTACTATTTAGAGAGCCATTCTTAATACTGGGAGAGAGACTTTAGTAAATGTTCTCTGCTCTCTCTCTATAAAGAAATGCCATATTATTTCTCTCAATTATAAAGATTTGACTGGTTATTATATTTTATGAAATAGATTTGATTGGTTATTATATTTGCTGAAATATATTTGATTGGTTATTATGTTTGCTGAAATATATTTGATTGGTTATTATGTTTGCTGAAATATATTTGATTGGTTATTATGTTTGCTGAAATATATTTGATTGGTTATTATGTTTGCTGAAATATATTTGATTGGTTATTATGTTTGCTGAAATATATTTGATTGGTTATTATGTTTGCTGAAATATATTTGATTGGTTATTATGTTTGCTGAAATATATTTGATTGGTTATTATGTTTGCTGAAATATATTTGATTGGTTATTATGTTTGCTAAAATAGATTTGATTGGTTATTATATTTGCTGAAATAGATTTGATTAGTTTTGCTGAAATAGATTTGATTGGTTATTATATTTGCTGAAATAGATTTGATTGGTTATTATATTTGCTGAAATAGATTTGATTGGTTATTATATTTGCTGAAATAGATTTGATTGGTTATTATATTTGCTGAAATAGATTTGATTGGTTATTATATTTGCGATTCTATACAGGAAGAAAAGATAAAATAAAAACAAGATAGATATATAGATGATGCTGATAATGATGATGATGATGATAATAGATAACAATCTTTTAGCTAAATCACTCTCACAAAATGAGACTACCTTTTAAGATGATGTTAAGATGGCGTTAAGAAAGAAAGATTATTATTTTGGAATTTAGAGTGGAAAAGCAGTTTCGCACATAAATTTGATGTAAATTTTTTCCGGTCATCTCTAACTTTTTAGTCCTGTCTAATCGCTCAAAAATCGAAAATTAAACAGAATACTGGTATAACAACATTTTCGTTCGATTGTTGACATTTATGTGATCTATTTCTACTAGTGTTTTTTTTTTTTTTTAATTTTCGATTTTTAGCGGTAAATAAGAGTCCGTGTGCCGGACTTATGGGTAATCAATTTTTTATTCTAACTCAGAGTTAACACTAAGTTTGTTTTGAATTAAAAACATGCTTTTAAATTCATTTAAACACAAATAAATTTATTCAGCTAGGAATACGAATCTTGCATTTGATAACATTTATTTGTTGCATATTTGTTTTTCATCTAATTTTTACTCAATTAGTTACAGTAACTATTGCCTGAACCTCATTCTTTTTTTTGGGGGGGGGGCGAGGGGTGTATAAGTTTAAATGTAGATATAATTTCTTTCTTAATTCGGAAAACTTCAAAATGTTTCCCCTTTATGTATTTTATTCAAGATATTGATAATGTCACTGAGAGTCTCATCTATATTTTTTCCGTTGTGTCCAAAGCGAAGAAGTACCATAAACATCAAATTTCAGAATAAGCCAATGACAGACAACGACAGTGTCCAGTCGGCTCAAAGGAAATTGAAAGATCCTGTTCAGAGCATTTTAGATCTTTTAATAATCAAGTGTGAATTCCCTGAGAGGAAACATATAGACGTTCGACAAATAGGTGTGAAAAGGTTTACTAAGGAAATAGGCAAGTTAACTCTCGGATGTTTACTTTGTTTGCAGGAATTGACCAATAAAAGAAATAAATTAGATTCTGAGAATCAATGTTAAATGTGGAAATGGGATTTATAACCAATTCTGTGGTTCTTTATCTTGTTGTAAATGAACAACAAATGATAAATAAATAAATTTACGTCATTTCATTTTTTTATTATCAGGAAAATAAAAGAATTATTCTGGAATGGGAAATTAGGCTCACATTTTTCTAATTGCGATAACCCCAAAGTTCCGGTTTTTCCAATTACTGATTAATCGCTCTCTCTCACACACACACACACACACACACACACACACACACACACACACACACGCGCGCGCGCGCGCGCGCGCGCGTTTTTGAGAATGCATCATTCTGATGCAATTATGATACACCATCAGTGATATTTCTTACGTTCATTGATGGTTTCTGTCGTTCGAAACATCATTTCCCTGGACTGAACCAGCTAAGATTGACAAAACTGATCAAGTCCCAGCCCGTGTCTCAAATATTTGTTACGAATTTGTACAAGTATAATCTTTCCTGGTGGCACGGAGATTAGCGTAAGGTAAAAAAAAAATGATCTTGAAATCGTTGGAAAAAAATTCGTGTCACGATGGTATTGTATATAGAATGTTAAAATTACTATGTTGGTGCAATAATAATGTCGTTTTTAGATGTTCAACTATATTAAAAAAACGACATTATTTTGCACCAACCTAATAATATCGAATTCGTATTAATTGATACGATTAGATAAAGAAATACCGTGTAAAAAAATCCTTAAATATGTACCTAAAATCAACGCGATGTGGACGAGTCTATTATGTGATATAGGTGAAAGAACAGCAAAAATATATGTATGCTAATGAACACATTCTTAAAAGGGAGAACCTCTATAGATCCAAATAAAATAAATGTTAAAATAACGATTAGTTAGACGTTTAAATGAATTAATGAATAAACCTAAGACACATTTTTAAAATAAATCTATAAGCGAATGCATTAAACGTACAACTAAATGGAAAGAAAATAAGACAAGATGAAATAAAAACTATATAATTAAAAAAAAACAACAGAAAACTTGTAATGATTCTTATTTCGACGGTACAATGCCTATAGTTCCGCACTTGTCTAGTATATGCGAGGGTTGTACCAAAGGTAATGCCTCCTATTTTTTATTCTGCTCGAATGTATCAGAAGGAATTATAAATTGCGATGTAAAGATGACTAAACTTACGCAATTATGACTTAAAAAGTTTCATCTCTGTTGCAGACTCTACGAAAGCAACTCCTGTCGTGAACATGCGTCAGACGCAGAGATGCTTCATTGAATTCATGGCAAAATTGCATTGAGAATAACGGTGACTATGTGCACAAATAAATTCTGAAGCACAAAGGTTCGCTCGTTTTAATAGTATCATGCCCGTCTTTGGAGCTCTAACTTTTTTAGTTAAAAAGAAATAGGAGGCTTTATTTTTAGAATGACCCTCTTCTCACAATGAACGCCCCTGTTGCCTATCCGCAACCATTGCTCGTCGCTGACTAAAATACATTAAGAATGGTGGTGATTATGTAAAATGGTAAATTCTGGAGCACAAAAGGTCGCTCGTTTTAATGGTATCACTCCTGTCTTCGTAGCTCTTCAATTCCCCGGAGTTAAAAAAAAAAAAAAAAAATGACCCTCGTATTAAATGAAATCATCTAAACATTTTCAAATCAATTCTGTGAGATTTATAAAAACACTGTTTACAAAATAAAGTGTCGAGTCTTCAAGATAAAATCAAAATTTAGTATACATAAAACCGACGAAATGTTGCATCTCTCTGCCAGTTCTACAAGTATTTTAATGGTGGATGCTCTGACGAACTACAAGCCCTTGCAACCTCTCGACGTAAATCCCCGACAAACCTGACAAGCAGCAAAATCCCACCCCTACACAGTAAAGATCCCTAAATGTAAGAAAGCTTTCTACTCCAATAGTTTCTTTCCCAAAACTTCTAAACTTTGGAACTCACTTCCGGGTTCCTGCTTTCCTAACTGTACTGACATGCAGAAGTTCAAGTGTAATGTAAACAGACATCTTGCTGCTCAACTTCCTACATAGTATGCCTTCAACTTATGTCCTCGATAGTAGTCACTTACACCATTGTACCTTGTTTGGGGTTAAAAATATATATTCTGCATATGTGTTGCATCATCCATTTTTTTTTCATTGACTTTAACAAATGTCATGTTCTTTCATCCTCGGGAAAAAGTTTAATCATTTTTTCTGCTCACGAAAGAATTGTTTATTTTTTATCGTATTATTTATATTCTGTAAACTTCTGTTCTCATTACAACATTTTCATCAATGTAACCTACGACTTTCTTCAGGTGTATCTTGTCGAACACTGGAATCTACACGGAATTTCCAACGGAACTCTTTAGTTACTCCATGAGAGTAGCATGCTTTTGTTCCGTCAGCCATGACTGAATAGAAGTCCTAAGTAATTCGAAATTGTATTTTGAGTGTTGCCTGCCTGCTCCATTGATTAAATAAAGGGTTTCGTTCGAAATTCCGCGTAGACTCCCTCAAAGTTCGACAGAAAGATTCCCCAGTTCAACAAGAGATATCTGAACACGGTCGGAGGTTACATCGACTGAAAAGTTGTTGAGACATCATTCAAGATGAGAAAAAAAAAAACAAAATAATCGTTTTTAACAGTGAAAATTAGACGATTTCTTTCACTTACAATATTTATTAAAATATCGCAAACACATCGATTTTTACGATTCTCGGTTAAGCAAACACACACGTATATATATATATATATATATACATACATACACACACACATTACTTTATAATATTTACAGAAGAATTTGAATAATACAAATAATCAGAAACATACTTCACTTTCTATTCCAATCCACAACGCCCTTTTTTGATGGAGTCGGTGTTTATCATTAAAAAAAATCGACATTCCAACTTTGTTCTCGTGTGGAGGAAAGTAAAAGCAAACGTAAATGTTTGCAACGATGCTCATTCATTCGTAACATTTCGTTTACTTTTCACAGACATTTTTTGCATTTCATGTGTCACTGAATCCTCGAATGCCCATTTTTTTTCTTTTGCAACTTAGACTCTTGTTCCTTTCTCAAAAACGCGTCCCAGGAAAGTGAATACATTTTTTGAATAACTGCTTGTTTGTATTCCAAGTAACAAATACCAGATTACAATGGATGGAGTGACGTGCTGGCGTCCATAAAGAATACCGTTAATCATTTCGCGTCGATTTTGAGCGGTTTTATCGCCACAGATTTCATTCCAGGATTCATTTCCAGCGCTATATTTGAAACTATTAATGTTGCTATTTTTAGAGAATTCACCGATAAGGAAAATAGGCAACTGTTGAATGGCTTTTCTACTAGACGCATACGCCTTCCAGAACGGGTAACATGAATTTGTATAAATGCTATGTCCCCGTTCGAAGATTGCAATTCAAATAGATTACAACTAAACCTTATGCCTAGAATATTTATTCAATATCCTTTACAGGATTTGGATTCTGAAAAATGTCTAAAATTTTAAGGATCAAGCTTAAGGAATATTAAGAAATCTGAGATTCTTATTTGGTGTCTAATGACCGAGGATCAAAATCAATGAAATCTGATATATTTTAATGTTCAAAGAGAAACCTGTGACAATAGTCTGCCCTTTTAAAATATTCCAAAGAAATTGAAGTTTCGAAAATATTAATTGATATCAAATACCTATTGTTAAAATGAATTCCTCGAATAAAATTTACACCGTTTTTATTTCTCCTTACGGAAATTAAACTTAGGATATACAACTAAATCTTATGTACAGAATCTTTATTCCAATTTTGATCAAACGTCATTACATGATTTCGATAAAGCTTAAGGGATCTTAAGAAGAAATTAAAGTTAAAAAAATCTAATGAATCTAGATAAAATTTAATGCAAATCCAAAATATCTGAATTATCACACGGCGGCTTGTACTCATTCTCAAATACTCTTTAAAATATTCTAAAGAAATTGAAATTTGAGGAACATTTATTAATCGATGTCTAATATTTATTGTTTAAATCTCACAAAAATCGAACACATGAGAATTTTCTTGTAAGGCTTTCATTCATTTTTTATTTCTTATTGTTAAATTTATATAAAAAAACATTAGAAACAACTGAATTTTATTAATGGTTTTTACTTATTTTATCTCTTTATATGAATCTAAATTAAAGTAAGTATAGGCCACATTATTCCTTGCGGCTGTGTGCTAAAATCCATGATGATCAACTAATTACTTTATGAATAAATACGTTAAAGAAATAAGATATACGTATACGTAAACCGAGAAATATACTAGTATATCAGTGATATACAATGACATTTCGTGATTAAAAAAATTCGAGTATATTAAAAATAGAAATTAAGTTTCTGCCATTCATTTTGACAGTTGTACCCGTCTACAAGTACCTTTTGCAGAAACATTAAAAAAACACAACCTACGCAAGTTTCACAAATTAATTATTTCTGTGTAGATAAACATGCGTTTCATTTTGATTATATTCAATTCCAATTTCCATGAAATGACATTCAAGTAAAAGTTTGGAAACTTCGTGGATTGTTGTTCGTCGTTCGTTCTGATCGACGATTCATATGATAAGCATTTTTTCGTTTTGTCTTGTTTTAGTACATGGAAAACCGCATGTCGGCGAACAATGATTTGGCACATTTTGTTATACGACACAAACATGAATGAGAAAGAGAATGTATCTACAGTTGTAATGTAACGATTGATTTGTACAGAACATCGATATAATTTGTACGAAATTAATCAATATAATTTGTACGAAAATAATGCAGGAAAGCACTTCACCCCACACTGGTTGAAAATTTTATTCTCGTTTTGTTGAAGTTGCCGCCAAAAACTTTCGAGCTCTCCGTGCCAAATTCTCTGCTTTATTCAACATAAACATAACAACGTAACATAATCTAAAACAAATACATTGGAAGCATTTCTAAGGCTGCTGCAAAGAAAGTGAGCTCACTCTCTCTATCGTGCTAGAAAATTACATCCATAAATATATCCATTACCCCTACGAAGTCACCATCCGCCCATGCATGAAATGTTGTTGCCACATCTGGGCTGGTGAATCCACCACTAACCTATTCTTAAACAGGTCCGAAAAAGTTTCCAACCCAATAGATCCCGTACTATCAACCAAGCTCCAAACCCTGTCCCATCCCTGTGCTGTTTTTTTATGAATGGTTTTTACCTAAATATATTTTAATTGAATGTGCTCCAGTGAACTCATAGCAATTGTTTCCCCTCGATGTAAATACCTCGACAAGCAATAAAATCCTACCTCTTCACTGTAGAGATTCATAGATGCCAGAAAGCCTTCCATATTAATAGTTTATTCCCACGAACGCATACACTTTGGAATTCCTTTCCCATCTCCAGTTTACACGACTGTACCAACACGCAGGAATTTAAATATAATGTGAACAGACATCTGGCTGCTCGACTTCTTACATAGCGTCTCTGTAGGCATGGTCTTAGTCAGTAGCCACTTACATCCATGTAGAAATGTGCCTTATTTTAGGTGAATAAAACTAAAAATAAAATATGTCAGTTTTTGTGAGTTGCAAATTGATAAAGAGAAATTTAATTGAGTTTTTTTTCACCAGCCGCAAGAAAAATCTCTATAAAGAATGGAGAACTTTCAGCTTTGTGAATATTGGACTTCAGTTTGCGTGAATGGTCTTATAGACCTTAAGTTTAGTTATTTTATTTTATCACCAGTTCCCTTCGGTTCATAAAAGCAATTTGGAATTCACCATTTAATTTTTTTTCAATCTCTTTGTAGTGGGCGGAGGTAGAATTTGCATTTCTACTTCAACTTGCTCTAAATTGTATCACTTGCCGACATATGACATTCAAAGCTGCTTTGTCCTTCCCTCTCCACATATATTTAAATTACTCATTTCCCAGTTGGACGACTTATCTTCTTTATCAAACTGGCCAGTTTGTTTTTCTATTTCTCTTGAAAAGTTTAATTTCGTTCAATATCTCACAACAAAGGCAGCTTGATACTTAGTTTTTCCCTTCCATGCGTCATCTCAATCAACAAGTATTTCATTGATAATATTCGTCATTTGTATATGATTCCGGTTACTGTTTCATCCCGAGTTATATTGCTAGAACGTTTCAACCGATGTAATCTCCAACATTATTCAGGTGTATCTTGTTAAACTCGGGAATCTGCACGGAAATTTGAATTTAACTCTCTACTTAATCCATGGCGGTAGCATGCTCTTGTTTCGTCAGCCATGACCGCGTAGAAAACTTCACAATCGCATTCTTTGTATTACATAAACTTAGGATTCAAATTCCAACTCCAAGAAGAGTATCATTTGCAACTTACTTTTACTGAGTACTTCATTCGTTACACTAAAAGAAATTCAAACGTTACATAAAATATAATGCGTGTTATTATTGGCTTCTTAAACTTGTAAAAGAGATTTTAAAACTTATGAACTTGTGAAATAGTTGAAAGTCTGCAACTGAAACAATTGTTGCGAATCAAGTTTTACGTCACAATTCTGTAGATTTCATGTTAATTAGCTAGCAGAGGTACTTGGCGTTGCCCGAAACCTAAAAACAAAACAAAACAAATTAAAACAAAAAACTAAATAGATGACGTTAAATAATGCGTGTAACATGTTTAGAATAAAACTTCTTTTCCTATCCTCCATTTTCATTCACCTTTTGTTTTTTCTTCTTAAACAACAACAACGAAAATAATAATAATGATAATAATAATGATAATAATGATAATAATAATAATGATAATAATAATAATGATAATAATAATAACAACAACAACGTAATTCATTTACTATAGCTTTTCTTTTTAAGTGTAAGCATTGTTTTTTTTTTTTTTCTAAATTTTCCATATTACACATCCAGGGCAAAACCGCTCAAGATAATGTAAACTTTGGTTTTTACATTTTAGTTGGACATACAACATACATATAACTGTCTTTTATATATATAACACTAGCCTGAGTGCCAAGCGTTGCCCGAGTTTTTGGAGGCGTGTGGTGAGCAAAAAAAAACCCTAAAACGCGACGTCTTTGCCGTTGCGTCCATCGCAAAATCGAAGGTGGCGAAGGTTTAAATTAAGGCTAGTCAATCGAAAAAAGGGGATGATTTTCGAAAATATCACCGAAAAAAGAGACCCCTCCCAGTAGAAAAGTGTCCAGTCGAGGGTGAAAAATTAATGTTTTTAGCCAATGTTTTAATATTTGTCGTCCGAAAGGTCGAGCTTCAAAATGACAGGTGAGATTTATATTATTATATAACATAACCAAAAGTATATGGTCACATTCAATACTACCAAACAGATTTCACCTCTTTTAACACTGATAAGAAGCCTTTTTAATCACCGGTGCTCATGGCCAATAAAACCCTTCTCTAAATCTCAACGTTAAGACTCTTTCGTATAACATTCCCAAGCAAATTAGAATAAGCACGTAGAAGATGCTACCAAGTCTACCACTAAGAAAGTTGGCGCTTTCATTGAGCTAGAAATTTTCTTCCACTTGACAGTAAAGCCATTATAACATGGGTTGTTATTGTGACATCTGGGCTGGTGCATCAACTAATAGCCTCCCTCTCTTTCTCTTTCAGACTGCGTTAAAAAGAATCTTTAACCTTAAATTGCCGAGTTGTCCGTTAAGCTTCAGTCTGTAATATTAACGCAGAGTTACATCCGAGTGATTGTTTTTACAAGTACTTGCACGGAATGTGATCCGATGAACTTACTCCTCTTGTACCACCTCAAGGAAAATACTATTGCTCAACCGTACTAGAAACAAAATCCCACCCCTTCCATAATTCCCCCCAACACACATATATATAAGCAGCATTTTTTTCTCTTAATCATATTTCATTCAATAAAATATACGTTTTTGTGTATTGATTCTATTTTTTTACCCTTTCCAACTTCCGAATAACGGTCTTCACTTCTGGCCAGAACTGGCTGATGTAATCGTCATATTTATCACAAGTTCGAGTATTTTCCATTAAATTAAGGACTCATCATCAGATGGCGTTTCGTGGGATCATAATATTAGATATCGAACGGTGAGACGGAAGCTTCCTATTTAATCATCGTCATGTTCAACATGCTTATAAACCCAATTTTATTAATATGAAACATTGCTATAAATAGGAAATGCTGGCTTATCTGTTTATACAAGCCATGTGCCCCCTTCTCTCGCTAATGCAGTTATGGGTGAACATGTCAGTACAAACGGGTCGTTAGGTTTGATCGTTAACGTTAAGTGCGTTAAAAGGAAGTGCGCCCTCACACACAGGTTATGAGAAAAAGAGAAACCATAGCCGAATTAATTAAGCTAGTTAGTACACATCAAAAGGATAAAAATCACATGGGTTTGAATGTAAAGAAAAAATACGTTTTTACATAATTCTTTTTTAAAAATGATAAAAGTTGTTTACATTTATTAAATCTTGTAACAGGATCGTTTAATTAAACATTTATCTCGGGAGCCTTTGTTTTGTTTGAAATCACAGTAGACAAAGCATGAAGCCACTTGATGCAAGGAGCTGAAGGAATACTATTTAAAGTTAAAACTAGAGAACGATACGTGTTAGATGGAGAGATACTTGACCAAGAAAACAGTAATTCTTTCCTCTTTGTAAGAAACATCGCTCATGGAATGTGAGAACATATATAAAACGCAACGACTCTATGGATGATACATTATATATATATATATATATATATATATATATATATATATATATATATAATTATTTCCACGTCAAGCAACGCAACAACTAACAAAAAGCAATACATGAAAGCTGCAGACAAGGTTCTAGACGTGAGTTTCGCTCTCTGGTTGGTTATGTAGAACATGTCCGAACTCAAGATTTGAAATTCAAGTAACTAACATGCGAGGCGAGTATATGGTATAGGGACTTCGGCTTTGATGCATACATTACGTAATATTAAAGCATATACAAATGACACTAAAACAATAAGGCAAAAAGCGATTTGAAAAAAAAATGGACAGAAGATGTAATTGTGAAATAAATGTTGATTTCTATGAACGTTTTCCGGTATTCAAGTATTTCTTTCCGCCATTGGCCTTTTTCACACGATGCAGCAAAGTTGACAACAAGAATTGACCACTTAGCAAAGATTAAACATTGGCTACAATATGAGATCTTATAAAATTGTGAACATCTCCGGTATGCATTCGCAAAACGGAAGAAAATATAGGAAACGAATCTAAAGAAACAATTTTGGTGAACTCAGCTTCTGCCAACACAAATACTGACACATTATGCCTTCAAGTGTTATTGGTTTCAAGGATCACTTATGTGTCCGTAACGACCCGTGGCGTAGTGGATAAAGTACTTGGTAAAATTCATTTGTAAATTACACACTTCTGGTGTTTGAAGATTCAATCCTCAGTACGATCGACACTCAAAATACTATTTGCGAATTACTTCCACTCAATCCTGGCTGACGGAACAAGAGCATTCTACTCCGTGGATTAAATAAACACTTCTGTTGGAAATTTTGTGCAGATTCCAGAGTTCGAGAAGATACAACTGAAGAAGGCTGGAGGTTACATCAACCGAAACTGTGTAAAATGACACTCAAGATGAGAACAGTAGTCTGAAGAATTCAAATAATACGAATAAACTTTCTTCGGTTTTTAAATGTGGTTCCTTTAGATGAGTCCTTACAATTTTCATCTCCACAGATATCGTAGAAAATAGATCATTTGATCAAATTGAGATTTGTGCGGTTTTACGGCGTTTGTCAAATATATTTGTTTCCATTGCCAACCTCATCAAAATATCAAGTTTTCTCTTCCACAAACTGTTCGGTTCATGAATTGTCATAAATTTCTAATTCACTTTCTTTCTAGATTGAAGGAACAATTTTCCGACTGGCAGAGATTGTCAGCTCAATGTCTTAACTGGTTAATTTAACTATTTCAAAATGCTTCTTACGACTCATTACATCTGATCCTGATGATAAGATCGGGTCATTTAGTATTCTGCAGCACTTTAATTATGTCATTCAACGGTATAAAATAGACATTAAATAAGTCGAGTATTCGTATAATTTCGTTCCAAACTACTGTTCTGATCTAGCGCGTTATTTTCACAACGTTTTGATCGCTGTAACCTCCGACCGTTTTCAGGTGTACCTTCTCGAACTCCGCAATTGTGAGAATCTGCGGAAAATTTCAAACGGAAGCCTTATTTAATCCGCGGGGGTAGCATGGTCTGATTCCGCTGGTCATGGTCTGATTCCACTAGCCATGACTGTAAAAGTCTTAAGTAATTCGCAATTGTATTTTGCGTTTCGGCCGCCCTGAGGATCGAACCATCAACTTCCAGAAGTGTAACTTACAACTGAGTTCTACCAAGCACTTTATCTATTACCCCGCAAGTAGTTGGGGGCAATAAGTGTCGCAGATAGGATACGAACTTACACTTCTGTCAGACGTTTATCGCTCAAGATGAGAACAGTAGTTCGAAGAATCGAAATACGAATTATGAATCCTTATCTAAAAAAAAATCAAAAACAAAAATAATGAAAGGTTAGTATTGAGGGAAAGAGAAGCAATTGTTGAATTTTCTGTACCGTGTCTTGTGTTAAGTTTACAAATGACCATTTATTGATTCGCAGTTCGGTTTCGACTATCAAAATGCACTCCCCCCTAAGCCTTCCTCCATATTTGTCTCCTCATGAATTTATTTATAAAATTAAACTCGCTGTTGCATATGGCTTAAATAACCTATATTACTTCTCTATCTCTCCTGAACACTATCGCAACTCAGGAATATCAGATTAGCAGTAACAATTCGTTTCGTTGTTTGCTTAACAGCATATAAACTCTTTTCCAATTATTAAATGGTGAATCCGGGAATTTTGAAAAAAAGATCTTATGCTTCAGTTCTTTATATTTTTCAAATATTTATGCTGTTTGGATTGTTTTTATGGCACGTCAACACTTGTCGGGTTTTAACACAGAATCTAATAAGTTTAGTAACATTTTTTATGTTTCAATTTCTCAGTTTTGTAGAGAAAGGGTGTTTTTGTGGGCTTTGCAGAACATGATTGAGTTTTGTAAAAAGAAGGGCAAAACAATAACACCAATGTTTAGTGTATTTTGGTCAGGGATTTAATATCTTCAGACAGCCTGATATGGTATCGGTCTGAATAACAGTTTGATTATAGAATTATATGATTTAAATAAAAAATTTAATAAGTAATGCTTAGGTAAGTCCATTTCAATGTTAGAAAAATATAGTGAATTTCTGTAACGTGACTGTTACGTTCGAACTGTGTTCGTTACAATTCAAACTTCTCCCGGAACTCCATGTCGTTTGATACCGTTGCAAAGGAACAAAATAAAAAAAACAAAAAAAAAATAAAAAAAACAAATCCGGATCGACTTCTTTTCTTTTCTGTTTTAGCAAAAACATTTATTACCATTATTTTCCAAGCAATGCCTGCGTCTTGTTTTTTTTTTTTTTTTCTAACTGTTCATTTCGTCTGCCATGAGATTAACCACATTTTGCCATCTCGACACGAGCGTGGGTGTCTCCCGCCACCAATAATGGGTCACACGTCCGTCTCACCAGATAACGTTTTCTTTCTCCCCCCCCCCCGATACCCGACCACATGCCGGCCACAGCCAGCCATCCTCGACTTTACACGACCATTTTTTACGGCGCGGATTTTTCTTCTCTCTGATCACGTGCTATCTGCGCACACTTTCTAATTTGCATATGCGTTTTTTCGGTTACTGCTGCTAATGTCTTCGCAAACAAGCTATCCTACAGCTCCTGCTGATATTTTCCCAGGCGCTCTGTTACATTTTCACAATCTAGCAGAACAATGAACGACTATGGAAACAATTTGACAAAGCAGACAATGAATTCGACTATTACAAGATACGTAATTTACTATTATAAGAATAGTTTAATGTTCAAGAAGATGGAAAAATGTAACATGATTGTGTTATTCGAGTGTTCCGTAACTAAAAAGCCGGATTTTTAATAAATAAATCTTGGTTAGAAAATCTATTTAACCCGTCGCCGCAAACACATAATGGAATTTCATTACATATCTGTTAAATCTTTGACAGCAAGTTTATCATGTAGATTAAATGTTTGCTTGATGTAATAAACTATCATTACTTTTTGACATGTCTAATTTATCATAAATTTAATATTCAACGCAGAATAGCCGGAGTCTCGAGTGTGATTAAGTATTTTTCCTCTCGTTCGTTTTCACATAAATATGATTGGTTCTCTGAAATGGGAAATATTAACGAACGATTTTGTCCCCCCCCCCTCAAAAAAGATTCTAAATTGATTTTTTGTCCCGCTTTATTTCATCGTCCCAACTTCTAAAATACACGACGAAAGGGATGCAAACGACCCGATGATCTGATTGGGTTTCCTTTTTCACACAGCAATGCGTTAATAAGTACTTATGCAGCATAGGAATTGCTTTATCGTCAGAATGTTCCATACAGGTTACGTAAACCACCGGACTGTGTCGATGAAAACTGTTTCTTTTTACCAAAAACAATGGCCAATATTACAAACGCAAATAGACTGTTAAAAATTAAGGGGAAAAACATGTAATCATAAAAGAAAACAATCATCGTATGGTATTTTCAATTAAAAACAGTACTTGTGCTGTTTACGAATGTGCTGAAATAATAACCTTATTAGTTGGAAAGCCTTTCTTAATATGCGGATAATTTTTGTTTTTTAGTATTGTGTACTTTCACTTAAGAATTTAATAAATCATATTGCCGGTTGCAGCATTTTCATTGTCTAATCGTTTTAGCATCTTCCAGCGGTTTACGTAACCTGCCCAGAATACACAGACGATAACATGGTCCCTATTCTATATAAGTACCCGCTAATATGTGCTGGGACTTATGTCGACCAGTCAGTAATAGAATGTGTAGCAGTGTCATCGAAGAATCGCAAACGATCAAAATATGTAGTTGGTTTTCCTGACGGATTTATATTCCAACAAATTGCAGTAGAGACGAGAGGGACGATTGGCCCCAGGGCTTCGTTAACGGTTTTGGTTTATTAACAACGGACCACATTAAAAGCTATCGTGACTTGACTTATATCAGAGTATTATTGTCATGTTGTGGCTGGTGAATCTGTCCAATTTCAGAATTATTGCTAAGGCGCGAAGACGTATCCGTAATTTGCTTGACTGCACTCTTTCTTTTTCTCGGTAGCCTCTCTCGTAGAGACGTTTTATTGCCCCTCACCCTTTTTAAATAAATACTATTATGGTCGGTGTTGTTCGGAATTTTCTGATCTTTCCTCGCTTTCCATTGTTCTATTTCGTTTAATTCGTTGTCTTCATCAATTCATTGCTCTTCTACCACATTGTAATACAACTTCATGTTCCAATTTCTTTTCAGATTTACTGCTGACTGTATCCCTCCTACCTTCCTTACTTAAAGTGCACCTGACCTGATGTTATTTTTTTATTTTCCTTAATCTTTGCAAAACATATGCTGCAAAGTAAAAAACAATGATACCCTTCTACAAACCAATCAATATGAATAACTAGCTGAAGATATAAAAGAACTTTAAACATAAAAACTTACCAAAATCACCGGATCTTTCATTAAAACAACACGAAAAGGGTTGATATGCTGTAAAACAAAACTAATCAAAACCAAAATGGAGAAATGATAAAATAGTTGTCGTATGGAAATCTTCTTCGTCGTCTTTCAACCGGGATTATATATATATATTAGTAATTTATAAAAAAAATATGGCGATTAAGCTACACTGAATATTCCGCGTTTCATCCACTTTAGGACTCTTCAGGCTTATGCGCATAAGCCTGAAGAGTCCTAGAGTGGATGAAACGCGGAATATTCAGTGTAGCTTAATCGCCATATATATTTTATAAATTACTAACTAGCTCTACCTACGTATTGAGCACTTTTGAAGTAAATACTTAAAGTTTACGAATAAATCTATACTTTCGTATATTAATTTTATGTGAGTAAATTAAGTAGTTATATATATATATATATATATATTATATATATATATATGGCTTTGTATATGTGTATACGGAAAGGTACCCAACGAAATTACTGTCAATTTTTTATTAAGAATTTTGACTTAGAACTTTATATATTGGGAATTCGGGCCTGTGAAACAAATTTGATTTGTTTCTTAGCCAGTAAAAATAGTTGATAAGAAGTAAAAATTGCAAAATTGTAACTTGATAGGCGCAAGTCGACGTGAAATGTATCATTTACGTTTGCGCAAATACATTTATGTTTGTCGGTTAATTTGTGAAGTTTTCATATGCATGTAGAATTAGCTCAGATGGTAGCAGATGATCCTGGAGAGTTAAATGTTTTGGTTTCGACACTAGATGTTTTTCTGAACTTTTGGCATCACTAATTGGGTAAAATAAAATAATGAATAGAGACTTGTCTCTATAATAATATTATTAATAAAAATAATATTATTATTAATAATAATAATATTAATAATAAAATTAATAATAATAATATTATTATTAATAATATTATTAATAATATTATAATAATAATAATAATATTATTATTAATAATAATATTATTAATAATAATATTATTATTAATAATAATATTAATAATAATAATAATAATATTAATAATAATAATAATATTATTAATAATAATATTATTAATAATATTATTATTAATAAAAAATATAATAATAAATATGAAATCTGCATGAATTAAAATATAAATAAAATATATTTAAGCTTATTTTACGACCAGGCAATGCCGGGCGACATGTTAGTAACGATATAATTAAAAAAAAAAAAATCGTGCAGTAAAAATCGAAATCTGCATTATCACAATTTATCTTACAACACGAAGTAGCTAACAATCGACTAACAATAGTCGCAGAGTTGTAAATAAACCCAATTTTCTTATTTTCTCTCGGTTTTTGACCGTCCCTCAATACTCTTTGACCTTTCCTGTTGCTAAGCTATGTATAGGTGTCGGTCTTTAGTATGAGTAGATCTGAAAAGCGAATCTTTCGCAATGCATTCTCTCTCTCTCTCTCTCTCTCTCTCTCTCTCTCTCTCTCCTTCCATTTAAGAATTTGGTTCACTGATGGAATAATCGATATATTATTTGGTCTGCACAGTTTCTATTCTTGTCTGCGTATTCGTTCTATAATCTCTAATGGCGACGCAGGGACCCGCATAAAAAATGCAATTAAATTTATTTCATAGATGAATTTAAGAAGACATCGATAGTATTTATTCAGAAAGTAATTGAATATGTCAAAGTGTACAAGAGGGAGATAATTGTGCATCAAGATTCATTGGAAGATTAAGTTCACCAAAATTAATATCGATGTGAATCAACCGCTTCAACGCCCGTCACACACAGGAACCAACACGTCCAAATAAATATACCAGGCCAGTGTAAAAATTTCTGCCGATTTAAAATTTTGTATTATATATCTTTCTTTCTTACAATAACAAACTTATAAATATCTCGCTTTATTAATTTTTAGAATTTGATGCGAACTCATATGCAGTCTCCTCTCGTATTGTTCACCTATGGTTATCTAAATGGATTTATAATAAATAAATGATAATCCGAGGGAGTTAGGTCAGAAGAATATGCAAAATAAGGTAAGATTCCGAAACCAAATTCATCCAGAGAGTTTTAGTCAATACGGCTGTGTAAGGACAATTATTTTCATGAGTAAAGCTGACTCTTTCTAAAGGTCTTTTTTCTAATCAACAGGAGTACAAATATGGTAAAAAAATATCAATGATGCTTTAATAATCTTTAAAAATGTGTATAAATACGCATGAAATTAACAGAGTTCACACAATATCAAGTACAAAAAAAAACAAAACAAAAAAAAACGTTCACCTTGTATGTCTAGTAAATTATAATCTCTTTTTTTACAGGCACTTGGGTTTCTATGGTTTTGGATGCTGGATGCAAATCTTAAATTAACTCAATTCGCGACGATTCATTCTGTAGTGAGATTAATCGACATGAGCAGTGGTTCATCGGGTTAGAAATCATATCACGTGAAGATAATGTTGGAGATTTGAACATCGTGGCTGACTGCTTCTCATCTCAAACTTTGAAAAACTAAAGCTTAACCCCCCCCCTGTGCATTCGTGTTTATAAACAAACAGGGTCATTTGTCTACACCGAGATAAATCCTTTCATCATGACCAATAGGAACTAATTGGCTGCCAACTATCTCAAGCCCCTGTTGAATTTCATTCGGATGTTTCAATGAAACGAGTAATTCGACTAGCTATTGTTAATCATGTCATATCCGACTTTAACCGATTTGTCATTTTTGCTTTGATTCGTACTCAAGACAAAAATGTTTTATTTTCCTAAACAATTTTCTAACTCGTCTGAAAGATAAGTTTGGTCACACCAATAACTCGAGAGTGAACCAGGGACTTTTAGACATGTTTGAGTTAAGTACCTATTTCACCAACAATCGTGATGAATTTGGTTTGTCACATCAGCAGCAGTCGTCTTCGTTTCATTTCTTCACCGACAGCACGAAAGACACGCGAACAACGTGAAGTAAAAAACAAAAACTGACTCTAGCAAAAATCTGTCGTTTTGCTTTTATTTTTGCTTTTTTTTTGTTTTAGCCATTTTTGACCCTCATCAGTATCTGCTTCATAATCACGCTCGCCTCGTTAATCGTGGGTGCTTATCTCTCAGTTTTATCGCATAACCACTACAAAACTGAATTGATAATTTCTTTTTTTTTTAAATATGTGCTAGTACGTCACAATTGATACCAACTAATTTCAATATATTTTGATTTAAGATGAATGTATTCGATTTGAAGCTTATTGCATAATTTCATGGTCGCACCTGTGTTGGTTGCCGAGTCTGAGCAGTGGAATTAATTTGCCGTTAGATTAGGATGAGCAGAATAAATCCTAGTGTTGATTGCGCCTCGTCAGCGATGCATTTGATGTGTACAAACAAGGAAGTAAAGGGACCCAGCCCGAATGTAGTTGTACTTTTGAAGACGTTTTCCTGATTTCCCGCGAATATTGCCACTAGATAAGTAACTAAACTGCGACATTATTATCATACGTTAAAGGTCAGCGTCAAAAATGTAATTTATCACGATCGCTCAGTCTATTGCTATGACAAGTAATGAGATAACTTGTAAGTTCAGTCAAAGTGACTTGGCCAGATAATTAAAGAAACGCACCCGCTTTATTACCAGAGCCATCAAACGACACATGGCATATGGTTGCCCGAAAAAACAAAAACAACGAGGCAAAGGTTGGCTTTTCTTGTTAAGCTCTTATGAACCAGTTTCTTATCCGTAATTCATCCTTGCGTTTACTTACCGGTTCACGCGACTAGCATTTCTTTGAATCATTTGGCGTTCTTTAATCATGTAATGTTGCAAGACTTCGAATGATTTTTTTATGGCACCAGTCAGTCAGCGACGACAAAACAAGACATAAAAAGGTGCTTATCCAGTTAACGAACCAATCGGCGGGCTTTCGCGTTAGATTGTTTTTGCAAATTAAATATACAGCCCGAAAATGCCGAAGCGATTATCCAATCAGCTATGAAAATACGTTTCGCTAAAATCGGGAAATTCATCAAATCTCCCCCAAATGTTTCCACTGAAAATGATTTTAAGTTATGTCAAATGTCAAAATGGCTTTCTATTTAGAAAACCATTCTTAACATGGGAATGGGGGAACGCGCACATTTTCTTATGTCAACATGGCTTTCTAATCATTCTCGATGTGGAAACGCTTAGTTTTTAATTAATCGTCTGGAAGTTTTAGTTTCCACATCTTCTGCCTACTTACATATCCTACTGGAAGATGCCGAAGCGAAATTGCCGTAGATTGGGTCGTAAACTGGATGAGTAAAAACAAAGCAGTATAAACAGAATTATCATGTAAGTGTTGACCAGTTTATGTACGAGACGCAAATTATAATTGCACGAAACAAAATCTTTTCCATACACTGATAATTTTAGTTCTTTCGGTAGAGTTTTAGTTGTTGCGGAGAGCAGGGCACGACCACCAATCACCAGGAGCATTTTTAATCTGTGTTGTAGCGGATTCATTAGCAAGATGCGAAGATCTTGGATGGAAATCAAGCTCACATTTGAACAGGGATCGTCAGCTAATCATTCGCTAATCTAGATCTACACTTCAAGTAAACCGATTGGTACATTTCTTTCTCTTAGCTTCTTTCCATTTGGAATTTTATTCATCTCATTTTAAATAATGAATAAAAGTTAACTTTCTTCGTTCGACACTTGTTCTTTGTTGCCATAAGATAATATCAGTTCGACAAATTTATTTCTTAAGCTGAATGGTTCCTAGCATAGCATAACTTGTTCCAAATTACGTCTAACGAACCTATTCTTTCGACAATCAAATATATTTTATCAACTGTCATGGAGTCTGTTTGCCGATTTCCGAATTTAATTCAATTGCCACAGATAAAAACGAACCGCATCCCAAACATCCGAGACCAATAATTCTTATATTCGGAGAGAATGTCTTATCTAATCTGTAATTTCTATTACCGGTCCTAACTAAGCAAAGATCATAAAATAGTTTTCCGAAACTGAATTTGGATAATTAGAGAACATCTGCATTCGATAATAGAGATATCTAATTTTATATCGGGATTTATGAAAGCTGGTACTAATGAAGAAAATCCAGAACAAAGACTGTTTTTGCGTTGCGTTTTTGCAACCATTTTAAGTTCTTCACTCCGCTTGACGCACCCTCTCGTAATTATCAAAGACGTTACACTATTCTTCATATTTTTCATTAATATTTAGCAGCAAGTCTTATATTTGCTAATTTGTTAAGAAAAAGTCCTCTATGAATAGCTAATATATATTATAAATAATTATAAAACTCAAATGACCTTGTAACGGGTGTTGTAACCCAACGTCTGGTTTACGACTTCCGGTTGCGCATGCGTACATAAACATAAAGCCATAACAGCGTAAACAATTAAACACAAATCGGTGGACCGGTTTCGTTCAAACAAACGGACGTCCTTAGAAAAGCGAATATCTTAAATTTATTGAATAAAAAAACTTCAAGATATGGGAAGCAAACCCAAAACGTGATTACAAATAATACGTATAATCATCGACCTGTTTGATATTTACGATATATATTATAATAAATAATCAACGCGACAATAAAACGTATTGCTTTACTGTGTACGTTTTCAGTGTCCCAATTTTTTTTTTCGCGTTTAAATTATCACAAATAAACAATTGTTAATACTTTCTGCTTTTTTTACAACGTTCATTTCCGTATTACATTTAAGTTATTTTAACGCAATTTTCTTACAAATAAATCTTTAACCCATTGATAATCATAAGAGCATTTTACAACAGCGATTTACCCACCGCCTGCCCTTTTTTAATTTATTCTCAATTTTTTAATACACCTTTCTTAAAAACATTCAGACATTTTCTTTAACACTACCAACATAAATAACCCCGAAATATGTTTTTATTTTAAATTGGGGTTCAAATAAATAATCAACGCGACAATAAAACGTATTGTTTTACTGTGTACGTTTTCAGTGTCCCAATTGTTTTTCTTTCGCGTTTAAATTAAAATATATATGAAAATTTGAATTAAACTTTAAGTAATATGGTATCTGTTCAGTGCACATTTACCTATAAGTATGGCAAAACACTTCTAATTCAATGGATGTGAGTTTTTTTTTTCAAAAATAAACAATTATAAACAGGGCAACTCATAGAAATCTATCTATATTCTTCTTTCATTTTAATACACTTTCATAGAAATATTTCTGTTATGTCACAAAAAATTATTTTCTTTACATCACAAGTGTCACGCTCATATATTAATTCCATAGCTAATCTAACATACTGACCGAAAGGGTTAGTATGTTATATTAGCTATGGGATTAATGTATGTAGTCCAGTATATATATAGTAGTCTAGAGTAGTCTGGTATATATATATATATATATATATATATATATATAAAGCTGAATGTCTGTTTGTGTGTATGTGTATGGTCACGAATAGGCTCTTACATGGTTGACTATTTTAAAAAACTGATTACATATAATGATAGATGTATCGAGACACAGGAATGGGTATGTTTGATCTGGCAGAACGGTGGTTCATTAAAATTGTGGGTCTGCGTTCGTGCCTGTTCCACAAAGTATGAGAATAAAAAATTAAAAAAAAAACGTTTACAAGAGTTTTTGATATAGATGTACATGAGAATACTTTGATAAGTATGTTTTAACTTAAATAGGAATGTTATAATAAAATTGTGGGGTCTGTGTTCGTGCCTGGCCTCCATAGAATGGAAATAGGCACAAACTTTAATAAAGACTTTTCATATCTATCTGCGTAAGTATACTTTGATAATTATGTTTCAGGTTGAAGAAATATGTTCGTTCGCACCTGACCTCCATAGAATGGAAATATGTCACAACGTTTAACAAGGTTTTTTTAATATGGACCCACAAAATATTGTGATAAGTGTTTCAGTGTGAACAGGTATGGTATAATAAATTATGGGGTTTATCTATTTTATTTTTACTTTCATCATATTTTGTTTTGGTTTTGATACCCCCAAATTCAACCCAAATGTTCAACCCTTCCTTTTCATTACCTATCATACTTCCATAAATCAGAGTCCATTTTCTGTAGGCTTTTGCTAGTGTGTGTGTGTATGTATATATATATATATATATATATATATGAAGGAGAGAGCTTTTATGAAGATTCGTAAGCCAAACATGTTCTTCAATTATTTGTCTTTGTTCATACTTTCTTTCGCCATTGCGAATTTTCTGCATTGCGACCAGCCTTCACAATAATTACCTAGATGTTTACTGAAGAGAATCAGTGTAACATTGGCTGAAACTGTCAGTATAACATTCAAGGTGACAATAGTAGTCAGAATAAGTCAATCCTCATGTGAAAATTCAGAAATATTATATATTAAAAAAAAAGATTCTTTCGATTTCATAACATTACGAATTTCTGCAGCTTTGTATCTATACAATGCCAACTGATCACTGATTGGATGATTATTTTCGAAAATTTGTCGCGGTTTCTCTTATTTATGAAAAATACATCATTTTAAAAATAAATTAATGTCCGATCAGAAAGAATGAGGAATAAATAAATTTATTTAAAAATAAGAGAAGATGAATAATAAAATTACAAAATGTTAAATTCTTTTTATTTTATTCATATTTGTTTCTTTCTGTGATGAGATTTTAATTAAAAAAAGTTTTTCAAAGTTAAAGTATACATAGGGCCTAAACATCTTAACCAAATATTGATATCCATGCCAAACAAGACAAATTGAGGCTAAAACATAATAGTTTACTCCGAATTAGATATCATGCTTACAGGAAGTTTAGTAGCTATATGTCTGTTTAGGTTGCACTTAAATTTTTGCATTGTAATATATTTGAAGAAACAGCGCATATTAAAGAAGTACAAGGCAAAAAAACTATCAGAGTAGAAGGCTCTTCAATGTATAATAATAATTATAATTAAGATACACCGGTTTTCACTAGAACACAGAAGTTAAGCGACGAAAAGCCAGGCCAGTACCAGATGGGTGACCATTTGGGAAGGTTAGGCGCTGATTGTACTGAGCAGAGTCGTAGAAATTTTCAGGTTGGTATCTGGGATGGGTTTAACTCACTGGTGGATGCATCCCCGAATAAGACAGAAAGCAAGAGGAAACTACCGTATTTGCTTGTCTTCTTGAAATTACCATAGCTCTACAATTTGGAGAACCGTGGTCATCGATGCTGTTAAAACAGCAAGTTCGCTAATGATGATGCGCGGTCGCTGGTCTTCATATCTTTTTCTGTCGCTTTCCACGTATGTGACCGTTCATCTTCTAAGAGTAGTGATCTTCTGTTAACTAAGGACCAATAAAGTTCATGTACAGAAATAAGCTTTTCTATTTGACAAAGAAATTCGTTCACGAGGGGAAGGACCAGCATTAAATTTTCATACAAGAAAGGCTCAACTTAATTCCTTATTTAACATTTTTAGTCTTTAAAATAACCGACGAGCAGATATATATAAGAAATTTCCTCGAAATCTTTCTATATTGTTGATACCTCACCGCCAACATCGTTGAAATTACTCTAAACTCTGTCCCGTCTTCCCAGACACATTATTTAATATACGTATACATGCGACCGCGCACGTATGTAAAAATACTTTTATAAATCGATTGTATTTCTTGATCGCTGACTGGCAAAAGTACCACAAGTGCAACGAATACGCGTCTGCGTAAAAAGACTATGTGCCTCCTTTCATTTAACGTTCTGTTTGTTAGAGAAAATGTTATCCTTATAATGAAGAAAAAATTCTTCAAATTTAAGCAAATCATTTAACAAAATATCGTCTGACTTCACAGAAAACGTTTCAATCATGTAACTGATTTTTACACAATGTTTACCTTATATTATTTTTATTGCCTTGGATTTCCACATCGTCACACATGTGTTTTGACTCAGTAATATGATCTTTGGTTGAATATCCTAGTGGAAATAATCTTACATATATTGTACGAGATAAAAAACGTGGGATTGCCAATCATCTGAAATTATGGCAAGCTTTTATAAGAGGTATACTTTCACATGGAACCCTAAGGGATAAAAAGGAAACCTTTTATCTGATTTTCACACGTCTGAGAAAACAGTTCATTAAATTATACCGTTGGAGACAGCTGGAAATAACAGGCAGTGTTTTGTAACGGATTTGAGGATTTCTTTCGTAAGAAAATACACTTACTATATAATAAAATAAAGTCGATATTTCCATTGCGACTAGAGTCTTCATACGAAAATAATTAAACAATTTCTGAAGATATATTTCCACTCACCACATACAGAATCGTGTTTCACAAAAATCTGCGCACATTTAATCCAGTTAAAAACTCACATTTGTCTGGAACAATCCGATTCTCTCAAATACGTAATTCAACACCAAAAGTAATACAGTTTTCTCACATTATCATGTTACTTCTTTAATATGTATTGTTACGTTTGGGCGACCGTCTCATGTTTCATTTCCGATTCTTAAAATTGCGACATTAGATATACTATATTTAAAAATGAAATAATGAAGACTCCCTTAATTTCACTTAAATTCTTAACGGCGTTAGTAATACATTTGAAGATAAAGTGAGTTTTAGGAATTCTTCTTGCCTATTATTAACAAAATTTATCAATTGTTCAGAAAGTAGTACATTAAAAAGCAATTCTTTGGGGAGAAATTTAAAAAATATCGGTTCATTGAGTAGAAATATAAAAAAGGGTTCATTCGATAGAAATAATGCAAAAACGGTTAATTCGAAAGATGATTAAAATAAGCGATCTATTGGGTAAATTTAAAAAAAAAGAGCGATTCATTGGGTTAAAATTTTTAAAAGCGATTCAATGGGTAGAAATTTTAAAAAAGCGGTACATTGGGTAGGAATTTTTACAAAGCGGTTCATCGGGTAGAAATGTAAGCGGTTCACTGGGTAAAAATTAAAAAAAGAAAAACGGTTCATTGGGTAAAAATATAAAAACGGTTAATTAGATAGAAATAATACAAAAGGTTAATTCGGAAGATAGCTTAAAAAAGCGGTCTATTGTGTAAAATTTAAAAAAAAAAAAAGCGATTCATTGGGTTAAAATTTAAACAAGCGATTCATCGTGTAGAAATTTAAAAAGCGGTTCATCGGGTAGAAATTTAAACAGTTCATTGGGTAAAAATTAAAAAAGAAAAACGGTTCATTGAGTAAAATTAAAAAAGAAAAACGGTTCATTGGATAAAATTAGAAAAAAAGATTGAGTAAAATTTTAAAAAGATTCATTGGATAATTTTTTTTTAAAATCTGGTTCATTGAGTAGAATTTTAAAAAGCGGTTACTTGGGTAGAAAAAAAAAAAACGATTATTTGGATATAAATAAAGTTATTTGTAAGAAATTAAAAAAAAACGGTTCATAGAGAAGAAATAAAAAACAGTTTATTGTGTAGCACCTTAATACTAATAACGAGATTGAATAATAAAAACAAAACAAACAAAATATCAAAAAGCAAACTCGTATATTTGGGATTAAAAAAACACAAAGAATAAATTTCCTTCGATAGATTTTAAAATCGGGAAAATTAAAAAAAAGAAATAAAAACAGACAATTCAATAACTTGATGGCCAATAATAGAAGGGACACAATCAATGCCAATCTATAGAAAATAATGTTATTATACGGTAATAATTCAATTAGCCATAACGAAACCAATGGTTTGAAAGTAGGTAATGAACCGGTCAGCTAGTTAAGAAAAATCGCTAACATCTAATCGGTCAGATGTAGACTAACGATGATAAAACTTTTCATCGTCCAACATGCCATATTTACTACCTACAGTGGAACTGCAAATAAATATGGCTTATTAAACACCATTGCATAATATAATTTTTTTTTTTTTTTTTTTTTACACAGTGATCACCACTTATCAAGGCCCGGAAGCCACTCAGGGATAAGGGTTATTGCAAGTACATTAAGTTAGTGAGGAGATTTGCTGAAGTGTTTACTTAAAGGGGCGGTTCATTAGGAATTTGTTAACATTGGACTTGAAGACATCCAAGTTGTAGTCCGGAGGGAAGCAGGCAGACGAAACAGAGTTCCACAGGCGTGCAGTTCTAAGAAAGAAGCTTTGTTCATGGAATCCGCGTTTTGATTTAGGCACAGATATAGAGTGGGGGAAATTTTTCACAGTGGATTCAGCTAGACGGGTGTTTTTCGTGAAAGATTGGCGAGGGGGGACCAGAGATTGGAGTTCAGACGAGCATCTGCCATGGAAATAACGATAGAACAAAGACAGGCTCGCAACGTCTCTTCTGTGGGAGAGAGGTTGCAGGGTAGAGAAAAGGGCATCCCCCACTAAGCCACGAAGTCTATTTTGTACTCTGTCAAGGCAGGATAGGCTGTTTTTAGCAGCTCCTGCCCAGATATGGCAACAGTATTCCATCCTTGGACGTACTTGGCTTTTATATAGATAGAGAATTGCATCAGTAGTGAGATATCTTCTGGAGCGGTAGAAGGATCCCACCATCTTTCCAGCGACCTTGGCAACAGACTTGATGTACGTGTTCCATTTCAGATCAGGAGTAAAGGTCAAACCCAGAAGCTTGTCAAAACACGGAGCCTCACCCAAACGAGAGCCATCCATCACAATTGATGCCAGCTGGGGATCAGAGCGTTGATGATGTAAGGATAGGAGTTCGGTTTTGGATGCATTAAAGGTAACCAGCCACATTTCCCCCCCACTGAATCACGCGCTCGTGATCAGAGGAGAGAGACTCAGAGAGAACTTTGTCATTTACAGCCTTTGATGTGTTGCCGTAGATGGTTGTGTCATCAGCATAGATGTCAACGAATGATTTAAGTATGTGTTTAGGGAGGTCATTGATGTAGATCAGGAAGAGAGTTGGGCCCAGGATTGACCCCTGGGGGACTCCAGCATTTATATTGCAGGCCTCCGATTTTTGTCCATCGACCACTACTCTTATGAGCCTATCGGAGAGAAATGATTTAATGATTGAGAAAACATTTCCCGTTATACCGTAGCTGGAAATCTTGTGAAGTAGACCCTTATGCCATACTTTGTCAAAGGCCTTTGATATGTCAAGAGCAATTGCCCTAGAAGGAAAGCCTTTGTCAAGAGATTCACTTATCCTGTGGGATATAACCGTCAGCACATCTGCGGTAGATCTAAAAGATATTAAAAATTATTTTTATATCTACATACACTAGTGTTTCATGCTTACGCAATAATCAATGTAGGAAGTGACAATTACTGCTGTTCGGGAGATTAGAACCCACACAAAAAGTCACTTTTGAATTCGGAGGCTAGCAATTTACTTTTAGACCACCAGCAATTAACACAAGAATTAAACGAAATTAAGTGGCTATAAATGCAAAATCAGCGGGCATGCATAGTAAACAGTCACGAAAGTATTTGACGACCGGGAGTAGATTTTTTTTTACGATAAAGCCGATCACTTTTTTCTTAATTCGCTAACAAGTGCTCAAATTTAATTTCTTAGATGGGCTTTATAACTATAATTTAAAAATATGGATGTTAAGAATTGATATATTCATTAAAATAGACATTTCCTGTTTATTAATTCTATTATTGATCCTTTCCAACTTCCGAATAATGGTCTTCACTTTCTGGCAGGTACTGGCTGATGAAATCGCCCTATTTATCATAAGTCCCAGTACTTTCCAATCCTTCTGATTGAAGTGAAAACCGTTATCCGGGAGTTAGAAAGGATAAAAAATAAAATTGTTAGAAAAAAAATGTATATTTTATGTAATAAATTATGCCTAAGTGAAAAAAAATGTTGTCCATATATATATATATATATATATATATATATATATATATATATATATATATATATATATATATAAATGCATTCGTGCATTTATAAGCTACAATCAACAGCCAAATGAATGATTTGACGATAATTACGGTTTTCAAAAGGCGAACAATTAAAAGATACATCTGCCTTACTTAAAAAAATGCTAGGTTTATTTATGATGTCTTTTATATATAAAAAACAAAACACCCAATATTTTTGCTGATGAGGAGACTTTGCTTTAAAAAAAAATATATATGTCAAAATTATTGTCCATGACTTAATGTCTATCGCAATAAAAACATCGTTTCCGAAACGATCGTACAAATTATTGACTTTGTTGTTGTTCCTTCTTATGAAACAGATTTTTAATTTCTAATTTTCAATTTTAATTTTAAATTATCAATCACATTACTAAATATTAAAGTAGCTCTAGGATATTTGCCCATCGAGTTTATTATATATCTGCATTACAACGAGCACTGTTCTTTTTTGTATTTTAATTAAATTAGTAATTTTACTACCGCATTGAAATACAATCTGCTCTTTAGACTACTTTTCTAACCCCCTTATATATATATATATATATATATATATATATATATATATATATATATATATATTTATGCATACACATACTAGTCTAAGTACCTGTCCATGCCGAATTTCACAACTTAACTTTTATAGCCAAGATTAGAATTATTTACATCTATTAAATGTTTTGATCAATTTTGAACAAAACAGAAAGAAACTATTCTAGTGATGATGATGATGGTTAAAAATATAACTGGAACGCTACAACAGATATCCCTGAAAGGTAGCATAAATCTTGTAACTGATGGCGAACACTTATATATTTTCTATTTTACCTAGTTAAACATTTTATAAATTCGGCGTAGAGATACAAAAGAGAAAAAATCTGCTTACCATTACCAGGAAGATTTAAAATGGTCCGTTGCTGTGAAACAAAGAAACATAAAAATAATTTTTTTTTTCTTTTTAAATAAAAGTAAAAGTATTTTAGTGAACATTCAAATATAATTCATGGATTTTTATCATGAAAAAGGGAGAAAATGGTTTTTCTTTCAAAAAAAAAAATGTAAAATTCATACGATTGTCTGACGGGAAAAGTATAAAAGATTAACATGTAAAGGTTTCACAAACAAATAAAAAGTTGTTTTGTTTCATACTTTACTTTGACTTAATCATGAACGGTTTCACTATAGAATAAATATGTTGTTCGGTCGGCTAATATTGGACGTATGAAATTTAAATAAAAAAGAGCTCAGCATGCAAGGACTCCCTCTACAAGTGAAAAATTTACTTTCACTATGACTAATGTTTGTGCAAAATTAAAAAGAAAACTCAAGGCATGGTTAGTGAGAAAAGTGCTAACGAACAGACGGGAGTGAATTACTAGGTCAATTCCTGCTTTGTTGGAGAACCAAAAACATATTTTAACTATGTTATTTTTATGTACTTTTTATTTAAAAAAAAAAAAAAAAAAAAAAAAAGGTTAAAATCTTCTGACATCAAATAAAAACTGCTGATCCAAATCGGTTCGGTTTACCTTTTGATAAATTGTTTAACTTTGATGCCGCAACATTCATACAGCGCATTTTTTTTAATACACACACACATATATATATATATATATATATATATATATATATATATATATATATATATATATATGAGAAAGAGAGAGAGGGATATTTTTATTTATTATTTACTTATGAAACAGCAATCTACGGACATACATGTTTCAAGGCCCTACCTTTCGTCAGCGTAGCTTGGCTGTTTCTAGAATTCGAACCAAAGACCATATGTACTATGGTCTAGTGCGTTAACAGTTATGCCACGAAGTCCTAGATCATTTTACTATTATTTTTATCGCTTTTAAACATATGTTGATTTCTTGTTGATTTTTTAAAACGATAATACGGTTAATAGCGTATTGAACCTTAAAGATGTTTTTCTTTCGAAAATTGCTCATATTTGTTTTTGACGTAAAATTATTTTTTACTCATAATAAATAAGTCGAATGCAGTTATCATGGTAATATACAAGTGAACAACGTTAATCTCACAAGAGCGGTTAAGTAAAGTTTATAGTAACATACTAAAATATACCACCAATATCAACTCAATGTTTGAGCCTTAAAGTCCATCAGATTAAAAAATAAATTAAAATAAACCACATTATTTATATCAATTCCAGGAAAGAAACGTCAAAATATTATTTTATAACTCATTTCTAGAAAAAAAGATCTATATATCTATAAAAGTGAAATTGTCTGTATGTGTGTGTGTCTGGATTTCCCTTACAAACTACTCTGTCAATTTCAGTCTACAAATTAAAGATTTGACATAAGGAGTATTGAGATTTGGGGAAAAAAATTTAATCGGTTTTCGACCATAAACTTTGCTGTGAAGGGGTCAAAGTTCAATGAATTGGCTTTTGAAAACTCTACTATACTCCTCCGCCAATTTTGGGTTTAAAATTTTCGATGTATGTTACTTGGAAATAGATCAAACTTTTTAATTAATTAGATTTGAGCTCAAAACATTAAATGTTAAGGGGTCAAAATTGGGGCCAAAGTTAAAAAAATTGACCTTAGCGGTCTCTACAAAATTACTCAGCCAATTCTTGGTATAAACATTTGAAATTTTACATAAACTGTATTCAGAAATAGGACAAGCCTTTTAATTGGTTTTTGGCTGGGAATTTTGCTGCCAATGGGGGTCAAAGTTAAAAAATATTTGAGCTTCGCGGTTTCTAGCAAACTATTCAGCCAGTTTTGTGTTTAAAATTTTGAAATTTTACATAAAGTATATTCAAACATGCAGCAAGCTTTTTAATCTGTTTTAGGCGAAAATTTGGCTGCAAAGAGGTCAAAATTTAAAATGTGGACCTTTGCGGACTCTACCAAACTTTTTCGCCAACTTCGGGTCTAAACACTTGAAATTTTAGATGTACTTTATCTGGACACGAGCCAAACTTTTAAATTTAATATATACGCACATTAAGTTATGAATAAACCTAGGACCCCATCCACCTACGTAGACCCCTACTACCATGTCTCCTTCTCCAACATCAGGGGTCTAGGTTCTAACCTTCCAGAGGTTGCAACCCAATTACAGGAGACGAAACCTGACATATTATTTCTAAGCGAAACTGGAATAGGGCCAACCACCTCCCTAGATGAGTTCATAATTGAAGGATACTCTAACTTAACATCTAAATCTGATCCCCAAGATCGCCACGAGCAGGGAATATGTGCCTACATTAAAGATGGCTTCCCATGTGGCAGGGATATCTCTAAAGAAGATCCTAATCTACCTTATATGTGCTTCCGGGTTGCACTTGTTTACACCACTGCATTTATATTGGCCCTCTATCGCCCCCACAACAGTGGAGTTACTGTCTTTAAGAGTATATCAGAAAAAATTGACCACATCCTGTCTGCTCATCCCTCGGCTAACATTCACATTTGCGGTGACTTCAATATCCATAATGTGGAATGGCTGACCCACTCAAATAAGACTGATGATGAGTCATGATTTTGCCATTGCCTATGACCTCACTCAGATTGTTCGCGAGCCCACCCCTGTGCCCGATACTACCGGTCAGTACGCAAGCCTTCTATACCTTTTTCTATCCACTTCCCCTGAGCTATGCTCATGTTCCGTTCTATCTCCTCTGGGATCCTCCTGCGTCGTATCAGTTAAGATAAAAATGAAATATAATAAATCACAGACGTACCTCTCCACCGTACTGTATACCGATACTCTATGGCTGACTGGGATAGCTTCTGTGCATTCATATCTGATCTACCTCTGCATTCCATGTTTAAAAAGGATGTGTCCTCTATAGTATCAGACCTGACCGAATCGTTAATTGTAGGCATAGACAGATTCATAACATCCAAAAAATTCCAACAAAAACCTAACAGCCAGCCATGGTTCTCCCCTGAATGTGCTGCTGCCATCGCACACAGAAATCACTTTTTCCGTAGCTACCAACGTATTAGATGCACTGAAACTAACACTGCTTCTAGGACCGCCAGCAACCACTGTAAAAGAGTAATAAAAATGCAAGAGAACTACATGCTCAATCCGTTAAATCCAAAGTAGCTGAGCAGCGGCTTGGTTCCAACCAGTTCTGGCAAATAGCAAATAGGACCCTGAACAGGAAATGTGCGTTCTATCCCAACCATTATCAATGGACCAGAGGTCATTTCGAAAGCATCCGACAAGGCCAAACTATTTGCCAAAAACTTTGCAGCAAATTCTACCCTGTGTGACGAAGGCCATCAACTCCCCATATTCCCTCCTATAACAGACAACACGCTATGCAGCATACAAATATCTGCGCGTGAGGTCGCCAAGCTAATCAAGAACCTTGACTCCAGTAAAGCAACTGGTCCTGACGGTATTCCAATTATAGTGTTAAAAAATTACAACCAGAACTTGCCCCCATACTTACCAAACTGTTTAAGCGTTGCCTTAAGGAGAAATGCTTCTCAATACCCTGGAAAACCTCATCAGTATGCCCTGTATTTAAGAATTCAGGTGATAGATCATTCCTCTCTCAGTACAGACCAATAAGTCTCCTGTGTGTTATGAGTAAGTTGCTGGCATCCACAATAAATAGAGAAGTAGTCAACCACATCAGCAGAAATAACCTTCTTAGCGACACGCAATATGGTTTACGTTCTGCTATATCTACAGCAGATGTGCTGAGGGTTATATCTCATAGGATAAGTGAATCTCTCGACAAAGGTTTCATTTCTAGGGCAATTGCTCTCGACATATCAAAGGCCTTCGATAAGGTTTGGCATAAAGGCCTACTATACAAGATTTCCTGCTACGGTATAACTGGAAATGTTTTCTCAATCATTAAATCATTTCTCTCTGATAGGCTCATAAGAGTAGTGGTTGATGGGAAGAAATCAGAGGCCCACAGTATTACTGCTGGTGTCCCTCAGGGGTCCATACTGGGCCCAAGTCTCTTCCTGATCTACATCAATGATCTCCCAAAACACATACTAAAATCCTTCGTTGACATCTATGCTGATGATACGACCATCTATGGCAACACATCAAAGGCCGTAAATGATGAGGTTCTCTCTGATTCTCTCTCCTCTGATCTTGAGCGCGTGGTACAGTGGGGAAATAGGTGGCTGGTTACCTTTAATGCATCTAAGACCAAGCTCCTATCTCTACATCATAAAAGCTCTAATCCCCATCTGGCATCAATTGAAATGGATGGCTCTCGTCTAGGGGGACCCAGTTTTGATAAGCTTCTGGGTTTGACCTTTACACCTGATCTGTAATGGAACACATACATCAAGTCTGTGGGCAAGGTCGCTGGGAAAATGGTGGGATCCTTCTACCGCTCCAGAAGATATCTCACAAATGATGCAATTCTCTATCTATATAAGAGCCAAGTACGTCCAAAGATGGAGTACTGCTGCCACATCTGGGCAGGAGCTGCTAAAAACAGCCTATCCTGCATTGACAGAGTACAAAATAGACTTCGTGGCTTAGTGGGGGATGCCCTTTTCTCTTCCCTGCAACCTCTTTCCCACAGAAGAGACGTAGCAAGCCTGTCTTTGTTCTATCGTTATTTCCATGGCAAGTGCTCGTCTGTGCTCCATTCTCTGGTCCCCCCTCGCCAATCTTTTTCAAAAAACACCCGACTAGCTGAAACCACCGTCAATAATTTTCCCCACTCCTTATCTGTGCCTAAATCAAAATGTAGATTCCACGAACAAAGCTTCTTTCTTAGAACTGCACGCCTGTGGAACTCTGTTCCGCTTGCCTGTTTCCCTCCCGACTACAACCTGGATGTCTTCAAGTCCAACGTAGACAAATTCCTGATGAATGTAATGACACCTTATCAATTCTCCAATACTATTGCTACACTATCGCATTGAGTACTGTACACGCAATAACCCTTATCCCCGAGTGGCCATTGAGCCTTGATAAGTGGTGAACTCCATGTAAAAAAAAAACCCCAGTACATAAGGCCCCGATCAAATCTGGGCTGAACTGATATATATATGTGTGTGTGAACGTGTCTGTGTATATTTCCCTACGCAATAACTGTCAATTTTTAGTTTACAGACTCGAAATTTGATATACAGGGTACTGAGATTTGGGAAAATCGATGTGATCGGTTTTTGGCCAGAAATGTGCCGATTAAGGGGGTCAAAGTTCAACGATTTGACCTTTGAGAACCCTACCAAACTTCTCCGACAATTTTGGGTCTACGCACTTTAGATATAGGTTCCTTGGACATGGATCTTACTTAATAACTTGAGTTCAGCCCAAAACAATCAATTTTAAGGGGTCATAATAGGGGTCAAAATTTTAAAAAAAAAATTGACCTCTGCGGTGTCTTCCAAATTACTTAGACAATTTCTGGTCTAAATATTTGAAATTTTACATAAAGGGTATTCAGAGATCGGGCAAGCTTTTTCATCAGTTTGGATTGAAATTTTTTAGTTACCAATATATAAATGTATCTATGTATGTCTGTTTGCATGTCTGCCTTAAACTTTCAAAAGAGGCGACGGATTTTACCAAGATCAGTAATGTTTTAAAGTTCGACCTTTCATACGACAAATATCGAAAAATTAGCTAAAAACATTAATATCTTCCCCTTCAACTCGGCACTTTTCTACAGGGGGGGGCACTTTTTTCGCCAATATTTTTTAAAGTTATCCTCTCCTTTAGATTGTCTAGCCTTAATTTTTTAAAATGCCGCTTCCGGTTTGGCGGTGGTCGTAACAGCATAAACGTAAGGTTTTACCCCGTTCTTTTCCTCCTTTGCGGTACGGGTTCGAGCCTGCCTTCCTACTACCATTTTTTTTTTTTGCTGAACATACACATCCAAACACCCGGGCAACGCCGGGCTGAAATGCTAATAATATATATATATATATATATATATATATATATATATATATATATATATATATATATATATATATATACTGGGTGTCAAATTATTAACTACATATAGCGGTTTTCTACCAGTTTCGGAAACTTACCGGTAATTTCGTATCAAAAGCTTCGAAAACTTTGGCAATTCTGAGCTGCGCGTACTGTGAAATTTTCGTACTGTTCTGCGCAATGTAAAAAAAATTGCCATCGGTATTCCAGGTGTGTCAAATTATTAACAAGGCAGTTTGTTTCATCAATAAAATGGGTCGTAAAGGTGGTTTGAGTAATTCTGAAAAGAGTACTATTATAGAACAGCTAGCAAAAAGTAAAATTACCATTGAAATATCGAAAATGATAGGAAAGTTCAATTAAATTGTAAAGAACTTTGTCAAAGACCCTACAAAGGTACGTAAGATAGCTGATAAAGGTAAATCTAGAGTTGTTTCACGCCGTTCTCTACTCCAAATTAAAAGTGAAGTTGCCAAGAATCCTGGGCAGACAAGTCGAGATATTTAAAAAGCCGGATTGAAGAATGTCTCAAAGTACTCGATTTCGCCTTCGGAAAGAAGTGTCAAAGTCTGTTAAGCCTATGATAAAGCCTTCATTAAAGCAAAATCACATACAAAACCGATTGAAATGGGCAAACATGAAAACGAATTTTTCCAAAGTTTTGTTTACGGATAAAGTGCGTGTCACTCTTGATGGCCCAGATGGCTGGAGCAAGGGATGGGTCCTAGATGGACGACATCGTCATCAGCGTTTAAGGCGCCAACAAGATGGTGGGGGCATAATGATTTGGGCTGGGATTATCAGAGGTACTTTAGTTGGCACATGGAAAGTCCCAAAAGGCGTAAAAATGACGCCACATACTTACATAGCTTTTCATGAAGAAGCACTTTGAACCATGGCTGAAGAAGCAAAGGATGACGTTCAGAAGCACTATTACTTTTATACAGGATAATGATTCTTTCGCATGCAGCAAACAAAAGCAAAGAGTATTTGCAACAACTGGAATTCTCTGGCCTACGGAAGATGGAATGACCTGCGAATTCGCCAGATTTGAATCCAATTGATATCATGAAACCACGCCTCTATCCAAATAGACGCCAATTTAAGAGCAAAGAAGAGTTATGGGATGCTCTCCAAGAGGTATCGCGAGGAATAACTGTTGACGAAATCACAAATTTGACTAATTCTGTGGACCAACGTCTTTCATAAAAGTCACGTCTTTCACAAGTCATTCATAAAAAGGATCGCATATTCTCTACTAATTATGTCAACGTAGAAATTGCTATGTAGTTATTGTGTTCTAAGCATTTTTCATAGTTCATTTGATGTTTGGAAATTATTTTAACAAGTTATGGGTGTATTGTGTTTTTTTCTCAGCCCCGTTAATAACTTAAACTGAAAGCAACAGATATTCCCGTCTTCTGCCATAGTTTCGCTAATACTGCTTTAAATACTTTTATTTTCTGACTGGAGTAGCTGAATAGTGTTGTAATTAATTCCTCAAAGTTTCATCGATTTTTATTGACTCGTTTCTTAAATATTAAGAAAAATGTAAAATCGTTAATAATTTGATATGCAGTGTGTATATATATATATATATATATATATATATATATATATATATATATATAAATCCTATTTCTATTTTCAGCACCGATTAATTAACACTACAATTTTAAGTAAAACAAAAAATACCAATATTTTATTGGTATATTGTACCCTCTACACAAAAAAGGTACATATACAGATATATACTAAAATAAAATAAAGATATTGCATTAGGAATCGACATAAAAATAGAGATTTAAAAATAATAAATAATTATTATCAATAATGCTGATAATGAAAGCGACCAAAATATAAACCATTATTATAAAACAGATTTTCAGTACTCTCCCAGTCTTAATATTATTAGCAAATTTGTTTGCGTTATCGCAACGGCCGTTTATCGTTGATTTCTCGTTGATAGCGACCAAATCTTTTCACTGGAATTTGAGTGTCAATAACCCCCCCCCCCAAGGTCCCAGTCTTTTTCTCACTAATCCAGTGGAGGTTTGACTAGTGTTTTCTCGTCTCGTCTTTTCACCCTGATTATTATTATTGCTATTATATTACCACCACCACCACCACCACCACCACCACCACCACCACCATTCAAACTATTTTGTTTAGAAATACAGAGTGTTCTATATTTGTTTAAGTAAGATAGGACTTAACTTAAAGGTTCGCTTTTAGCATTCACGCTGCCTCGTAAATTAGGCAGATTTATGTACAGAAGTTCAAAGTTAAGGTAAATAATATTTTCAATAATACACGTGCTTTGGAACGCGAGAAAACAAGTTTTAACATTTAAGCACTAGATAATGAAAGAGGGAAAGAAAGAAGAAGAAAGAGGGAGAAAGAGATAAAGAGAGAGACAGGGAGGAAGAGAAACAGGGATGGGTATGAGGAGGGAGGGATAGAGACAAGGAGGGGTAAAGAGAGAGAGGAAAACAAATAGAGAGGAAAACAGAGAGAGAAGGGGGAACAAAGGGAGAGAGAGAACTAGAGAAAGAGGCAGAGAGACAAATATCAGGTTTATGAAAATCCTGATATCAATTTCGATTCAGGTTTTGATATATTTTTTTTCTTACTTATTCTTTCGTTTCAAACTATTCAAAATGAGGGGAAAAATTGTCTAACTGGTTATACTAGTTGATCTCGCATATGTTCAACAAAGAGAGAAGAGAAATGGCATCGTCTTTACCCGTCGGCAACGATGGGCCAGACATGTCCCCTAGCTGTCTCGACTTATAAAAAAAATTCACACGTTTGTCGGATCTGGCCCCATTTATGTTTAACTGTACCCCAAACCTTTCAACCCCTTCTATCCGATCCTTGATATACCACACACCCCTCTGTTTATTCGTCTATTTTCCTTCATTACGCGAGTCATCCACCTGTGTGTGTGTGTCTCCCCACTTCGTAATATCTCTTTATCCGCATACATTCATGCCTGCTTCATCATAATTTCATCCGTATACTTCCATGTGTGTGAGTTACATAATCATGCTTGTTTTCAATGTGCATGTCGCTTATTGTTTATCCAAAACCAAAATATTATCTTTTCACCACCAACACTCTAATGCCCAATTAAAACGAATGGTCCTCATCTTGACAAGGCATTCTGTTTTAACAAGCTTCTAGTACTAGCCTCGACTCTTGGCCTAAAGTAGAACGCCATCAAATTCAAAAATGCTGATCATTATACCGCTCCAGAAGGTTTCTCATCTCGACACAATACTCTACTACTAAATACCTCCTGAAATGGAGTATCAATTCGACATCTGTGGAAGAATTGCTTAAAACACCTTTTCCAGTTCTGAAAAATTATAAAATCGGCTTCGAAATATTGTGGGCCATGTCTTTTCCTCCTGCTTACAGCAAAGACATTATTAGTCTATAATATGGTAGTTTTCAAGGTTAATGTAAACAAGTTCTTGTTGATCCGTCATTTTAAAACGTCTAATTCTACCGAATTTACACGATTCGCGATACTCATTAATCCTTATCCTCAAGTGGCTCTTGGGCCTTCATAAGTCATGACTTCATCGTAAAAAATCTTCTCAATATCAATGTTTCTATTCGTTTTGCTTCAATATTTTTTACTGAATGTCAGGTATTCATTCGCTATTTTATAAACCGAAACATCTTTTACAAGTAACCGTTCTTTTAAATGCAATTGATTGGAACTCCCTTGCACTTAGTTCACAGGGCGTATTCGCCAGGTACTAATTCAAATTCTGTTTCATACGTCCAGTGGCTATTACGATTTCTGGAATAGTTGAAATCTTCCTACCTTTCCAATTTCTTTTATATGTCGTACATAAAACCTTTGTATTTAGCTCTCTTCTATATCCCATCTTAGTTTAGGTCGGCATCATTAGGGATGTTGATTTCAATTAATTTTACTGCTCTCTTTATTTCGTCCAATGTCACTATTTCAAGTTTAACAGTTGCTTTTTCTATGCAATTGTCGGAATTAAATAGTCAGAGTGGGTGTTGTAAGCTATGCTGTTGTCTAGACTTCACTTCCTAATAGTTTCTTTATAAATAAAAATCAATTGTTGAAAACAAATGTTTGTTAACAAAAAATCTAAAAATAAGTACAGGGTGACCCCAGAAAAAAAAGCTAAATGGAGGCCATCTAGAACATATGCTGTAGAACGGAGAAAAAAGACCAAATGCCCTAGTGTTTTGATGTTATGTTTTGAATGTAATAAACTAGTTATGACCAAAGTTTCATTTCATTCGGACAAAACACTAAGAAACAGGGCCTAATTATAGTTGGGCCTGTTTTTCTGGGTCACCCTTTATACATAGGTGATCTCCCTTACTTTATTACTATAAAGGAAAAAAGGTATTTTATATCATTGGCACATTGGCTAATTTTCCTAACACATAGTGGTGCTACCAGGTCGTGTTGTCTTAAGATAGTGACTTTCCAACCTATAATTTATGTTATAGTGCAACCGTTCATATTATGATTAAGTTAGAATAAAACGATGAAACTAAGTAACAACTTTTATTTGTTTGTGAATCTTTTATGTTTTCACGTCAGACAATCGTATGAATTTTACATATTGTTTTCTTTGAAAAAAACAAACATTTTTTTTCCTTTTTATATTAAAAATGAATAAAATATATTTGATAAATACTCACTAATATACTTTTACTGTAATTTATAAAAAAAAATGCTTTTATTTTCTAAAATTGATGCTATTGCTTGTTTCCTTTCCCTTTGCAAAACTCAATCATGTTTTACAAAGCCAAAACAAAATTGTTCCTCTACAAAACAACCAGACCAAACCAAACACCATGCATAAATATTTTAAGGTACAGATAACTTGTAGTGCACAATCTTTTTCCGTACGTACTAGATTTGACATTTAATAACCCGAAAATAGTTGATATGGCGTAAAACAAAACAACCAAACCAAACACCATGGATAAATATTTGAAGATATAAAGAATTTTAAGCGTAAAGCTTTGTTCTAAAATGGCCTTGTTAAGAATTAAATAATCCGAAAAGGGTTGATATATCGTAAAACAAAACAATCATAACACAAACTATTCCATCAAGGTTCCAACTTTTTAAAGCCCATATCTTCGTCTGTATATTAAAATTGTGAGCTTCGTCTACTCGTATCAATTTTAATATCCTAAATACAAACATGAAACTCGCTTTTTCTCTCTTCTAAATCTAAGATTCGTGTTAAACATGCGAAAAAGAGAAAATAAATAATTCGCAGATTCTTTACGTTATTTTTTTCTCAATACGAAATTACAGAAAACCTCAGAATGTGTGTTTCTTGTTAGTCTCGCCAACATGTCTGCTTTGTAAGCACGAGTGTCTAATATACCGCAACAATGAAACCACACACACACACACACACACACACACACACACACACACTCACACACATCTTTTACACGCGTGATATTTATTCAAATGCAGAATAGAGAAGTGACGGATTTTATGAGCAAGAACGTATATTAATAAGATGATCAAATACATCGTGTTTTATGAAAATAAAAAGCCGTTACAAACGCGCGTGAAATAGAATTACACGCTATTTCAAACGTGTGTGACAGAAGAAAATTCTTTGAAATCATGCACCCAGAAAAGGTAGAACCAACAAGTACTTTCCCCCACGATATCAGATTTTGACACAACTTTAATGGAATTTTCCATTTTCTTTATTTTTACTTACATGAGTAATGTGTTCTTTTTGAAAGGAGTTGTGTTTGAAGGCTATATCAGTGCGGTTCGTAAGAAAAAACTGGACACGAGTTAGTATATAAAAGAATAATAACAATAATGATGACGGAAAGTCTCGCCGAATAGTTATATGTTTCTTTTTATTTTCTCCTCTGAGGAAGAGTTACTACTCTCGAAAATTAGGGACATCAATATCTCATATCTTGTACGACACAATCTGTTGGGAAATAAACGTAATTGAACGTTCATTTTAATACTGTGATTATTCTTTTTTATACCAAATCGTGTTCACGATGCTTCCTGCGAACCGCATTGATATAGCCTTCAAACAACCCCTTTCACACTACGCATAATGCTTCAAGCAAACTACAGCATCCTTCTAACATGAAATGTGTTCTTTAACATGCGATATCCGAGAGGAACAAAACACGTAGACGAAAAAATAACGAAAACAATGGTTCGACCACTTTCCTCAGAAATTTATCCAAAAACCAGATTTCTTAAAACCAGATTCTAATTAAGTTTTCTAATCTTAAACATTCTAAACCAAATAGACGGTAACACGTGATGCATGTGTTTAAGCAGTTTTTGTGGAATTTATTTTCTCTTTCTTGCAATCAATTTTTCACTTGTTACTTATCGACCCCTCGCTCTACTAGTTCCATGAAAGGTGCTCGAGTTTCAATCTCTGGTTTTCACTTGTAAAATATTCGAAGCAAGAACTCTTGCAAACAAAAACGTTTCTGCCCCCGTTTGTTCAAAGCCAGGCGTAATTTCCACGAACAGAGCATATTTGTAAGGAATTTTTTCCTTGAAACACATTGCCGTACGTCTGCTTCCCTGCAGATTACAACAGGATAGTCTAAAATCCTACATCAAGAGTTTGTCACAAATCACCTCTACAAGTAATCAAACAAAATTTCATTAATCATTTTCAATTTTCTCATGAGGTTTTGCAGTTTTCAACGGACGATTATTTCATCTTATAAACGTTCATCCTTGACTAGCTTTTTGCTTTGATAAGTAGAAACTTATTAAGTTGTTTTAGAAATTGTCAGCTCATTTGCATTTTGAAAATGATTATAAAACTATTACGCAATTTAAACCTATTATTCATCATATACACACATCTACTAACAGTGCGCCCGGTATTGCCGGTCGTAAAATACGCTGGAATATATTTTAATTCATGCAGATTGCGTATTTATTATGGAGTCAATTCTCTTTATTATTATATTGTACCCAATATATAGAGGTGATTTCAAAAGTAAAAAAATGACTATGGTACTATCAGTTAGAATCAAAACCAAAACATTTAGCTCTCCAATCTTAGTCGTTACTGTTTGAGCTAACGTCAGATGGATAAGAAAACGTTAAAATTAAACGGATCTTAACGTATATAAATGTACATTTGCGTATGCATACTAGAGCAGTTTAAGTCGACTTATGCTGGTAAGTTCCAATGTCCTTAATCGTGACACCTTAGCAGCTAATTTACTGGTTAAAACCAAATCGAATTTGTTCTACAGGCTCAAATCTCCTATATATCAAGTTTCAAGTCTGTAAACCAAAAATTGACAGAAGTTTTTTAGAGACCGTTGCTCAGAAAGAGAAGATCACTTTATATAATTCTATCTCTACTATTATATAAAAATAACCTTGTGTGTGTGTGTGCGCGCGAATTCATTCCATATAGACTCGAAAACCTTAATCTTTGGTTCAGCAGATTTTTATGAAATTTTACATGAATGTACTTAAATAGGTTTCGAAATAATCCGATGAGAGAAGGAACAGGTGATTTTGGCCAAATTTAACTCCTTACATAGCCTAACATCACAAATGCATCTGAAAAGTGTTATTATAATACAAACCCAAAAGCTAGACATAATATCTGCAGTAGGTTCTTTAATATGACAAAGGCGCGTTCGAAATGAATTAAAGTTTAAAATGCAAAAGTCAAATATCATGGTTCAATTGTTTCAAAAACATTCAAGTCATTATATAGAAAAATAATTTATAGGACTAATAATAGGTTTTCTAGAGTGTAATGTAGATTATGATGCATTTTTAACCAAGTCACTGCAAGAGTCATGCGAGTTTCCCCTCAGCGCACCGTGATGGGTTCCCAACTAAAACAGAATTGATTTGATTGCAAAATAGAGGATTTGACCGATTTTAATGAAAAATATGGGAGAGTGAAACATTCGTGTATTATCATTCAATATCGGGCAACGTCGAGTCACCCTCATATATATATATATATATATATATATATATATATATATATATATATATGGCATAATCTTTTAAATTATTATGAACTTTTGAAATGTATATTCTAATAAGTAACATGAACACATATTTTTGTAAATATTAACATTTAAAAGGTTATATATATTAGATAAAGTAGTTTGGTTTTTACGTGTATTTTATGTTTTTTATGAAGCAAGCATTATGAATTTAGACAGATATGTTTTCGAAAATCCGCCGTGTAACATGGGCACATTATTTGTAAACTTTAACATTGGAGGGGGGGGGACGACCTAACACACATGCACCCGTCTTAAAAAAAGAAAATTAAAAACAAGACTGGCACTAAAAATTTTAATGAAGAATTGCTTTAGATAAAATTGTGAGTTATATTAAGCAACACGTTTTAAAAAGAATGATATATACAGGCACATGAGCATCTATATAATAATGTTCATGGTAAAAGTCTAAACCATTAAAATTATGAATTATTGAATGTGTATTCTAAGCAATATGGTATGTAACAGACAGTTCTTTTAAAACCATACCATTTGATAACTTGCGACCAAAACCATACCATACTTCGTAAAGGACAAAATAAACAGTATTGACATTTGGAATTAATGCTGTATTCTAGCGGTCTCCAAAGTTTTCGAACAGGGGAACAATATTGCTGACTTTCTAGAGATACGCAGGCTAGAAAAGAAAAAATGAGCGTATTTTATATCGTTTTACTCATTGGTTTTGATTTCTAGTAAAATTAGCATTTCAGCCCAGCGTTTCCCGAGTGTTTGGAGGTGTGTGTTCAGCAGAAAAAGAAAAAAAAAGAAAAGTGGTAGTAGGAAGGCAGGCTCGAACCCGTACGGCGAAGGAGGAAAAGAACAGGAAAAACTGTGACGTCTTTGTTTTTACGATCACCGGTAAACTGGAAATGACTTAGGCTAGCCAATCGAAAAGAGGGGATGAATTTCGAAAATATTGGCGAAAAAAGCCACCCCTCCCTGGTGAAAAGTGCCCAGTTGAGGGTGAATAAATTAATGTTTTTAGCCAATTTTTTCGGTATTTGTTGTCCGAAGGATCGAGCTTCAAAACGATCTTGTGAAAATCCATCGCCTCTGTTGAAAGTTTTAGGCAGACATGCAAACATGCATACATTTATATATTGGTAGCTCAAATTTTCGACCCAAACCGATTAAAAAGCTTGCCCTATCTCTAAATACCCTTTATATAAAATTTCAAATGTTTAAACTAGAAATTGTCTGAGTAATTTAGTAGAGACCGCAGAGGTCAATTTTTTAAAAACTTTGACCCCTATTATGACCCCTTTAAAATTTATTGTTTTGGGCTCAAATCAAGTTATGTAGTTAGGTCCATGTCCAAGAAACCTATATCTAATTTTCAAGTGTTTAGACCCCAAATTGTCGGAGGAGTTTGGTAGAGTTCTCAAAGGTCAAATCATTGAACTTTGACCCCTTAACAACCAAATTTCTGGCCGAAAATGGATTACAAAGATTTTTCCAAATCTCAGTACCCTGTATATCAAATTTCGAGTCTGTAGACTTTAAATTGACAGAGTTATTGTGTAGGGAAATGTACGCACATAGACACGTTCACTTTTATAGATATATAGATTGGTTCTTCAAAGCCTCATTCTTTTAATCATTTTCTAGACAAAAAGAAAAATTATCACGCTATTGTCACCCATTTCCACAATTTTCGTAACGAGGAAGCACGTGACTAAAAATACACCAAAGACATAATTTTTCAAACTCGTTAGTCGCAATATTGTAATAGCTACCTTTTGAAAAGTAATAAATGATCAGCTGAGGAAAACTTGATATTTGGAACTCGGAGAATTATTAAATTACACTATATATACTCTGGAAACCAACAAAAAGACATTCGTTGAGCTGGGACTTTTTCAAAATTTATATAAAATGTTTTTAATATAAAAAACGTTGAGAAAATTTTTTAATCCATTATGATTGGTATATACAAGCTGAGTAACGTTTCAAGTGAAGGATATATAAGCCTGTGAATAATTGTCCGTCAATGTTATGTACCATATTGCTAATTAACTGATACCTATGGCTACGTAGTATGACACTGTCATTAGATAAAACGTTTATTTTACAGGGATGAGGACAGATTTATAAAATAATAAATGACATCAGTACGGGCTTTGAGTTTGTTTTGAAACATTACGCCAAGATACTGCTTCAGACAAAGCAGGAAACTACTTGATGCAAGGAGTTATAGAGAACGAAAGATGATTAACAAAAAGACAGGATATGCCTACTGACTTTATTCCAGAAGAGTCAACCGATTGGTAGGAGGAAAGAAAGGGAGTCTACCAATCTGCTTTTAATATCGTTGCCTGCAACTATTACTTAAGTCTGACGCATCACAATCTTATTTGAACCAATTCGGAATTTATTTGAAAACGTGTTTGCTGCAAGTCTACTCGCGTTAGTTATGAGACAGCAAAGAAAGAATTTGTAATCTGACCGCTGGTTTCGTTTTTCAGTTTCCTTGGAATATAGTCCAAGGTCTAAAGAAACGGCAAGAAAAACTAAAAGAGAATAATGTCAGGGCAAATCCTTAAAGCAAGTCCAAATTTCCGTTCTGTTTCCCTTGGGTTATACCAGAAGACTTCAGTCCCCTTTATTGCCAGCCCTCTCCCCTCTTCAACGGTCTGACATATTTCTCAACCTATCGAGCGAGTTTTACATCTTAGCTCACACACTCAGATTGGTCGCTTTCTTTCTTTCCCTTTTTTTTTTTTAAATAATAATAAAAAAAATAAAACACGAGCAACCAGATGCCCCGCATTATGTCAAATCTACGCCTGTCTATCTGGTTTTCTTTATATATGTGTTTTATTTCTAAAGGTTTTATTTTGTTTCTTTTCTCCCCTTGGCCTCAAGTGACGCCCGTCACATAAGAAGGCGAACAGGGGTATACAGAAGAGAGGGGGAGAGTTGTAGTTGTCGGTGGGAAAATAAAAGACTTTTGAGGGTCGTGATGAGGCATCCTATAAACAGAAATAAGAATCTAAAATTGTCTGCCCGTTTTCTTACGACAACTTGAAAAATACGGGACAAGAAACAGCTGTAGCAGCAAACAACCCTGCGAATGAAAAGAAAGAAACGGGACATTGGGTCCCGATTACTAAATAAAATCCAATAATTCTAGACAAAATTTATTAAAAGAGAGAAAGAGAAAGCGAGAGAGAGACAGCCAAAGAGAGAGAGAGAGGCAGCCAAGAGAGAGAGAGAGGCAGCCAAGAGAGAGAGAGAGGCAGCCAAGAGAGAGAGAGAGAAAGCGAGAGAGAGAGAGAGAGAAAGCGAGAGAGAGAAAGCGCGAGAGAGAAAACGAGAGAGAGAGAGAAAGCGAGAGAGAGAAAACGAGAGAGAGAGAGAGAAAGCGAGAGAGAGAGAAAACGAGAGAGAGAGAGAAAGCGAGAGAGAGAGAAAGCGAGAGAGAGAGAGAAAGCGAGAGAGAGAGAGAGAGAGAAAGCGAGAGAGAGAGAAAGTGAGAGAGAGAGAAAGTGAGAGAGAGAGAAAGTGAGAGAGAGAGAAAGTGAGAGAGAGAAAAAGAAAGAGAGTGAGGGAAAGAGAGAGAGAGAGAGAAAGAGAGAGAAAAAAATCAATAAAAGAAGCGTGCACGAGAAAGATAGAGAAAATGGAGGTCGCGAGGCAGAAAGAGCGAGAGGAGAAGACACAGAGAAAGAGAAGTGAGACAGAGAAACTCGATCATCACAAAAATGCAATATTTTGAGTAAAGTTACAACTCCAGATTTTACTTCAAATCTTAAATCAATTTTGTTTTGGAGATAAAAATTAAAATATCTCAGTTTGTGGCTTGTAATTTGCAAATTTACTTTTAAATGAAACCCCGTTTACACAGAGTTTCCATAGCAAACACCAACGAACACGGTCGTTACTAAGTGGAACCAAAGAAAGTTTCTTTTGCTGGACAACACCCACCACAGGTCACAAGAAATCCGACCCACTTTTTTAAGCAAACAGGAAACGTTTTCTTTGTACAGTGACTTTTGGATTAGATGGCTGTGAAGCATTTTTCTTGATATTTCGAACTATTCCTGTGAAAATGTCAAATTTCTTCCTGCAGAAAGAAACAATTGGTGAATCTAACGAGAAAGTTCCTTCCGTTTTGCTGTGCAATTTATTATCTAGTTTCATTCATCTTTTCTCATTTTCTTGAAAAACACGTTTTAAGAAGTAGAAACTAGTTATTGCGCAACTTATAATAGTTCTTCCCAAATAGATTACTGACTTATAGTGCTTTACTGACAAATGGATAGAGTTACCGACTTCGGAATTAGGTATCTACGAATTGTGTTCGATATACTATGAATCTGCAAGTTCCCCACAACTATGTAAACCATTCTAGCGATAAAATGCCCATCTTCAGTTGCTTTGTTTGTATATATAATGTAAGTGTTGAGTTTGTTAATTAATAGCTGATTGTGTTAATTTCTTATTGACATACATTACTGACTTCAAGGTAGGGGGTAATGCTCGAGATGATGGTATCAGAACCAGAAAACAGATACTACATTATTCCTTATTAAATTGAGCATCGAAAAATAATAAAATAATATATTACTAGAATACGGGTATAAAATTTGAATAGTGACTGTACTTGAAGGAGAGACAGAAAGGAGAGAGAAGAGAGAGAAATGGGAAAGGAGAGAGAGAGAGAACAGAGGGAAAAGAGAGAGAGAGTGAAAGGAGAAGAGCGAGAGAAGAAAGGGGAAAGAAGAGAGATGAAAAAGAAAGGAAGAAAGGTTGGTTGTTTTTGTTTCACGGCATATCAACCCTTTTCAGATTTAATGCCGAATCCAGTTATTTTGAAAAAAAATTTGTTTAATATAATATATATTTTTTCCAAGTCGTTTTCTATTTAACCCATAGTTAGGACTCCAGGTCAGAGTGAACCTGAAAACAATGGCAATTAAAGGATGGCTCCACATTCCCCAACGCCCGCAAGCTGGGGCCCCACCATCGGATATAGTTTAAGGTTATATCCAGGAACCGAAAGGGAGAATGGGAAGAGAGAGAGAGAGAGAAAGGTTGAACGTGGAAGATTGGGGGGAAAAGAGAAGAGGAAGAATACTAAGCTTATAGGTCATTATCTTTCAGTCAAATCTAATATTATGTAGATGAATGTCTTGCTATTTCAGAACCACTTATCTGACAAAGCTAATATTTTGCATATCAAAATCAATTTAACGACAAAGCCCCCCTTCCGTTTCGTCATTTATTCATTGTTTTCATTTCCTGTGAAAAAACAAATCTCAATTCATCTTGCACGTTTAGTGACAAAAAAAAAACCCGCCATTTCTTAACGTGACAAACGAAAAACAAACTCTGAAAGGTAAATATGTAATAGTTATTTCCATTCAAAGTATATACATGGTTGTGTAAACGAGAGAAATGTCTTGTGATATAACGACAAAAGGTTCACATGTGTAGAAAACACCCATCTCTGAATTCCTCCTCATGTAGAACATTTGCAACAGATACTCGTCTTCCTACAATAACAGCTAACAATTTTCATTATAATCTATCTGTGACTAAATACCAAATGTAAATTCCACGAGCAAAGTTTATTTCCTTGAATTGCCCGTTTGTAGAACCATACCACAGGGCTGCTTCCGAGCTGGCTATCTTGGCTGTTTTCAAGTCTAACGTAAACAAGTTTATTTTTAACCGACCTCTTATACGAACGTTATCAAATTCCATCATTACCGATAATCACTTATTTCACCGGACGATTGGCACTCATTAACCTTTATCCTTGAGTGGCCTTCGGGCCTTGAAAAGTGGTCACACCCTCTATTAAAAAAGAAAGCACCCCCCTAAAAAAAAACCGCTCAACCAACTGCACGAGGGTTTCTTGTCGGTTTATTTTATCCCCATTTCCCTGTCATTAACTCGCTTTCTATAACCGTATTGTTGTCGCATTTGGGTTGGTGCATCTGCTACTAGTCTCTCGCTCTTAGGCAGGGCTCAAAATAAAGTCAACAACCTAATAAGTCCCTGTCAGCTAGGATTCAACCTTTGCCCTATCGACGAAATGTGGCATCTCTGCCTGTTTTACAAGTATTTTAATGGTAGGTGCTCCGACTAACTACAAACCCGTGTAGCCCCTCGACGTAAGTACCTTCGACAAACCCGACAAGCAGCAAAATCACACCCTACACAGAGATCCCCAGGTGCTAGAAAGTCTTCTACTCTAATAGTTTCTTCCCCAGAACTGCTAGGCTTTGGAATTCCCTTCTGGCTTCCTGGTCCCTGACTGAACTGAAATGCAGAATTTCAAGTGTAATGTAAACACACATCTTGATGCTCAACTCCCTACATAGTATCCTTGCAAATTATGTCCATGATAGTAGACACTTACATCAAAGTGGCACTACGTCTTGTTTGAGGTGAAAATACAAAAAAAAATAAAAAAATAATCAGTGTCCACGCATTCAAAATACTGGCAACTACAAATGCTGGACATGCATATTTAACCTCTTGCATATGGTTGTTCGACAATCAATCGTAGATCATTTGAATGTCTTACGTTTAAATATTTATCTTCACAAATAGTTTATTTCATGTGTCTGATTTACGACACATCAATCTTGTTGAAGAGAAAGTTATTTCCCCTATAGCTGCGGGAAAATTGGGGTGTATACTTTTCTTGGTGTCAGTAATGTGTAATCGAGCATGATTTGGCATTTAAATCTGGCTTAGTATCTACAGTTCTAATCGGCATCCATTAGACCAAGCACGCACCTCTTTATATATAAACCAGGCCCATCACTGCTAAACTTCACCAATAAACGGCGTGTTTCATGTAAATTAAACAGAGCTTTCACCATGCTGGAGTCCCTCAGGGGTCCATCCTGGGCCCAACTCTTTTCCTGATCTACATCAATGATCTCCCAAAACACATGCTTAAATTATTCGTTGACATCTATGCTGATGACACGACCATCTATGGCAATACATCAAAGGCCGTAAATAACAAAGTTCCCTCTAATTCTCTCTCCTCTGATCTTCAGCGCGTGGTACAGTGGGGGAAGAGGTGGCTGGTCACTTTTAATGCATCCAAAACCAAGCTTCTATCTTTACATCATCAATGCTCTGATCCCAATCTGGCATCAATTGAAATGGATGGCTCTCGTCTTGGGGAGGCTCCATGTTTTGACAAGCTTCTGGGTTTGACCTTTACTCCTGATCTGAAATATAACACGTACATCAAGTCTGTTGCCAAGGTCGCTGGAAAGATGGTGAGATCCTTCTACCGCCCCAGTAGATATCTCACTGCTGATGCAATTCTCTATCTGTATAAAAGCCAAGTATGTCCAAGGATGGAGTACTACTGCCACATCTGGGCAGGAGCTCCTAAAAACAGCATATCCTGCCTTGACAGAGTACAAAATAGACTTTGTGGTTTAGTGGGGAATGGCCTTTTCTCTTCCCTGCAACATCTCTCCCACAGAAGAGACGTTGCGAACCTGTCTTTGTTTTATCGTTATTTCCTTGGCAAGTGCTCGTCTGAGCTCTAATCTCTCGTCCCCCCTCGCCAATCTTTCACGAGAAACACCCGTCTGGCTAAAACTACTGTCAATAATTTTCCTCACTCTTTATCTGTGCCTAAATCCAAACGTAGATTCCATGAGCAAAGCTCCTTTCTTAGAACTGCACGCCAGTGGTACTCTCTGCCGCTTGCCTGTTTCCCACCTGACCACAACTTGGATGTCCAAGTCCAACATAAACAAACTCCTGACAAACCGCCCCCTTAAATAAGACACTCTATCAAAACCCCCAATACTAATGATTACTACAATACTAACTCATTTATTACTGTACACGCAATAACCCTTATCCCTGAGTGGCCTTCGGGCCTTGATAAGTGGTGACCCCCACGTGAAAAAAAAAATTTTTGACCGGTTCCCGATCATCTTCCAATTTAACTGTATGACTATTCTAAAAAAAAGTTGAATTAAATAAATAAAACCTCACATTTTACAAACAGGTACATTAAAAAAAAAAAAACATTGAACCGTTTTACAGCGTATCACCCAAAAATGTTCCTTGTTTATTATAGATGAAACCATATTAATTATTAATCGTTGTCCCCATTGCGATATTATAGTTACCTATAATGCAGCATGGAATTCGTAAAATGTTTTATTTGTATGTAAACAGAAATATCTACACATTGAATCTTTTCGTTGATGCAAACGATGTTTCAATTTGAAATGAAATTTGTACGCATAAAAAACTCTGCAATGCAGAATCATTATTTAGAAACATTTGTACAAATCTACATTCATAGGCTAAACAGTTATTTCCGTAAGGGGGACATATTGTGGGTAAAAATTATGAAAAATGATTGTCGAAATTAGTAACATATCCAATATTTAGGAAGAATGATAAAATGTGAGTTAATTGATTGGTGCGCTTGTAATGAAATAATCGGCCCACACAATATATGAAAGTTATTTTCGTAATGCGGTGGGGGCGATAATGTGGGTTAGAATTATGAAATATGATTTTCGAAATTAGTAACATATCCAGGAATTATGAAAAATGATAAAATGTTAATTGATTAGTGCATTTGTAATTAAATAATCGGCCCAGACAATATATCAAAGTTATTATTTCGTAACCCCCTTACGAAATAACTTAATGTGAGTTAAAAATATGAAAAATGATTGTCGAAATTAGGAACATATCCAAGAATTATGAAAACTGATGAAATATGAGTTGATTGATTGGTGTGTTTGTAATGAAATAATAAGCCCAGAGAATTTATCAGTTTCTGTATGTGGTCAACAATATTTTTCTGAATTTTCAATGTTTACTTCGGGGAATGACGTCACAGTTGTAGTTGTGAGTAGAAAGACACATGATTATGTTGCTTTTTAACGTGCTCTGGAGTTCTCTATGAATTAACAAACCTTCACTTTTGGAGTGGGGCTGGAGAGAGTAATGTCCATTTTGGGGTCACTATGTCATATTCCAAAAATATGGAATAACTATGCAATCATCTTCAGGAAATGACATCGTTTCTTTCTAATATGTTGTTAGCGGTTGTAGTAGTAAGGGGGGGGGAGAACTATACTAATATTGAAAATTGTGGTAAAGTAAAAGTTGTCTAATGATAATTCGCATCAATGCATTTATGTAATTATTTGGAAAACCTGCTGAGTTATGGTCAAGAAATGACATCATTTCACTTAAAATGATGCTGTCAGTAGTAGGGAGGGAAAGAACACAGTAATGTGGAATTTTGAAGTGAAGCAAGGGTTGCCCAATCCCAAAGCTTCTCAACATATTTGTTTATTTGTTTGTAAACCTGACGTCTTTTTTCCCAAAAAAATTGTTGTCGGTTGTGGGAAAAAAATGAAACAGAGTAATGTGGAATTTGATAATGAAGCAAGGGTTGTCTAATCACTTAACTGTGTCAATGTATTTATGCATTAATTTTTAAATCCTGCTAAGACATCTTCCAAAAATGACATTTTTTCCTCACAATAATAGTGCCGATAGCAAGGAAGGAAAGAAACAAGAAACGCAGTAATGTTGAAATTTATGGTGAAGCAAGGGTTGCGTACTCATTAACCAACACAATGAATTTATGTATTAATTTGGAAATCCTAATAATCCATCTTCTAAAAATGATTTCAATTTTCTTAAAATTATGGTAGCCTTGGTGGGAAGAGAAATTATTTCATATATGCTGTACAATACCTGACGAGAGTATGTTAAATTGTTTCATAAAATGTATATAAATTACCCGTCCGAAGGTAGGTAAAGATATTTTTTAATATATGTTGTAAATTACCCGTCCCAAAAAGGTAAACTTATTTCATATACATTCTGTAAATTACCTGTCCTAGAGAAGGTACAATTATTTCATACATGTGTAATAACCGTCCTAGGGTAGGTAAAATATTCTTTTGCTTGAAATAGCAAATGATACATAGACAATAAAAATTTCTCTCTCTAAAGAATAACAAATATATTCAATATCAACTTCAATTTTCTCGTTGTTTATACGGTCGCGAGCAACGCCGTGTAGCCCCGCTGGTATACAATAATTTAATAGCACGTAATTCACGATAGCACGATATCTTTACACGTCATAATGTTTCTCCGTGTTGCTGGTTTATTTTCTAAACTTACAGTGTGAGAAACATATATAAATCTTGTGTTATCTATTCATAGACGATTCAGCAGATTTGGTGACGTCATTGAAATATGCCGACCTTTATCGATTCATCCATTTCTCAGCCCAAACTAATCAATCCGCATATAAAAATAACGAAATCTACTTCGTGTTCTCATTTCGAATGAACTAACAACGAAAGAAATATTCATCCTAACCTTCACATATTAGCTGTAAACACGAGAGACGTGAATTTCTATTCTAACGCACGCCTTAAAATATGCGGAGAAGACCACAAGAATTTCAATTTTTAGCATTCGGCTACTAGCTTAATAATCGATCTTCGTTAAATCATAGTCCACTTTATGATTAAAAAAATATATGTCTACAATTATATAAATGCAACTTTGTCTGTGTCGGAGTTCTTTCCTTATAGACACCGAAACGGATGAACAGATTTTCTTTAAAATTTACAGAACTTCAGTGTATAAGTCTGGGAGTAATCTGAGTTAAGTTTTGTTTCAGAATCACCCTCCCCCAATAATTGAAACCGTTATTTCAATTTATCTATCATCAGTAAAGCCATTTTTTCATGTCGTCGCTTAGAAACAATAGAACAACGGGGCGTGAAAATTCTACTGTGGGTAAGCTGATAGCGTGTTTTTTTTTTTGGGGGGGGGGTTGCATGACGTGGTCTGTAGGTTCAAACTCCGCACGTAAATTTCTTAATATTTTTTTTCATTAACTGCAAAGGATTTTATAAGACCTGAAAATTTACGTGATTTTTTTTTTTTTTTTTTTTTTTTTTTTGCATGACGTGGTCTGCAAGGTTCAAATCCCGCACGTAAAATTCTTAATTTTTGTGTGTGTGTTAACTGTAAAGAAGTATATAAAATAATTTCATAAAAGAAACTGTAGGTTCTCTAGTGTGCAATGTAAAATAACATATTTTGGACTAAGTTACTGCATGGAGACATGTGAAGCTCCCTCCCGGGCGATTTCGCGGATTTGGGGGACAATAAAAATATAGGTGTGAAATATTCGTTGATCATCATTTAATCCTGGACAACGTCGGGTATCCCTGCTAGTATATATATATATATATATATTTATAAGTGATCTTGTTTCTGTGTGTGCGGAACGGTCTCTACCAAACTACTATCGCTTTTTGGTTTACTGACATAAAACTTTATGTAAAGGAGATTCAGACCTGTTTGTTTGTTTACAAACAGGCGGTTTGAGCACTGTAAAAATGGTGGACGAATGTTTGTTTACATAGATATTCGGACAGGTTATTTGCGGGCATCGCTTCCATGGTCGAATGGGAGAACTGCCGACTGTAAACACGACGGTTCTATGTTCAATCCTTAGTTTGGGAGAGGTGCTAGTCTAGCGGCACTGATGAGTTGTGATACAACGAAATAGGACTGTATGTCGATGACTACAAATATATGTGTTCAAGCACGTCTGATTGAACACGACAGAGTTCTTCTTTTTTTTTTATATCTTTTCCATTCGCCGAACGGTCTTTTTTTATATTTCAGCTGGCATGTTGTATAATTTAGTGCCTAAAAGTTGTTGTTCAGCCATATTCTTCTCAGGCGCTTTCTATCAGTGCGTCAGATTATTATCAGGAGCGATTGTTGTTATCGTTTTCATTTCCTATGGGGCTTAGTGTATTCATAGTTTTTTTTTATTTATTGGTTATAAAGGTAGGTGCAGGATGGTTTGGGGCAAATTATTTTTATTTTTAATTTCGATTTTCTTATTTTATAGTTTACTTAGTTTCTGGTTAGTTATTAAATACTGTAAGCATATTTGTGCCGGTGTTAAATGAGATCCGGTTAAAAAGGGGCTGTAGTTTTTTGATAAGTATGGCCTTTAGTAATTTTAGTCGCCATGTGCAATTGAAGCCATTCTTATCAAAAGCTACCGGTCAGTATTTTATTTGCCGATTTATATATTTCTGCTTTTCTTTTTAATGTTTCCGGAGGTGTTTTACTCTTTGTATCTTTTTTTTTTTAATTCATCGATGCTGACGTTATTTCATATGGATAATATTAGGGCGAACACTGACACAATTTTTCTTGTCATTCTTGGTCTAGAGTGTACACTCACATTAATTCAATCTCAAATTATATATTTGAAATCTTTATAGGTCTGAAATAAATTGACTATTAATTCTTGTTAATTTCGGGAATATATAAAATCATGTTGACACACCGGTTCTCATTTGATCATCGAACTTAAGCAACGCTAAACTTGTCACCAGATGGGTGACAAGTTGAGAATACCTACTGCATGTAGACGCACGTCGACACCTCCTTGCAAGAAATGGAAAAAAAAAAAAAAAAAAAAAAACTTAACGTCGTCATCTACTCTAACCAAGACTGGGGACCGCTTGTGAGTTTGAGATCTTCCGTAGAAACTTACTCCTTCAGGAAAAGCCGGATCAACATGCTTAGGGTGAATGCTACCGATTGTAATAGCTGGAATATCCGCCTTAGGTCGGGTTCATAATGCAGATTCACTTTTGAGTCATTTAATTAAGTGCGAGAAAGTCGAACATTAAAATAATTCAAAAGTAATTAAAAAAAAAATTTTTTTAAACTAAAATGTCAAACTATAAATTCTAAAAACTGTTGTGAAAATATGATTTATGGCATTCAAAGTATTTCATGGGATCTATAAAATGTTACGCCATTTGAATACAATTTAATATTCATTAAAGTTAAAAAGGTAAACATTTTTTATGGGGCACAGCTTCTCTAATAACGCTTTTCTAAAACGACGAATGGATATGTAGTCCGTGTTACTCGCAGCGTTTTAAAGAATATCATTCAAATCTCATAAGAATCGACTGTATGATTCTTAAATTATAGTCCAGGCACATAATGGCAATCAGTCTGCATTCAACTGGAAACGGTCACTTATTTTGAAACTCCTTTTTACCCCAAATAAGAAATATGGGAATGTAAGGGGTTATTATTTGGGATCGTTGAGGGTTTGAAAAGCAAGATAACTGTTCACATCACATTTAAACTATTTTCAGGTAAGTACAAACAAAGAAACAGGAACGGAATACCAAAGTCTAGTAGTCAATCCAGCATCTAGGAACCTCAGTAGTAAAATAGTGTGATTTTGCCGCTTGTCTGGTTAGTTGGGAGTATGTACGTCAGTGAGGGGGGGGGGCAAAAGTGCTAGGAGTTCATCGGAGACCATTCCATTTAAGTAATTGTGTAATAGACACAAAAATGCAACATTGTGGCGATAGGACAGAGGTTGGAGTTTGTACGGGACCTATTAGATTGGAGATTTGTTTTTGAACGTTATGTGAGAAACTCGTGGTGGATACTCCACGCGAATTGTGGCTTTGTAAAGATATAGGATACTCTTAGATGCGAATCAGGTTCTGACACAGTAGAAAGAGGCAACAGCCTTGGAAATATACCCAATGTATGTGTTCCAATTGCTGCTGCCTATTAATGTTAAGCCGAGGAGTTTGAAGGATGAGCTCTCTAGTCTGGTGTTATTTTTCATAGCAATCGACGTGTCATAAAATTAGCATAACTCTCGACGCCACTTGAATGGTTCAAGAATAGCGTCGTCTATCATATTAGACAGGTGGCACGACTGTTGGATTTCTTTTGCAGTTCTCTTCAAATTTCTCTTCAAGTTGATTCCCGAAGACATGATACATAGGCTGTCGTTGTCAATTTTCACTCCGTAACAGGTGTCTAACATAATGGAGAACGTTGATCTTTCTGCAAAAGAAAATCCTACCGTATACGATATGAAAGAATCCATGATGGCTACATCTGTGGGTTGAGAATTTTGCAAGATTTCTTATTAGTTTCTCATTTGTTATAGAAACCCCCATCAATGCCCTCTTTTATAAATTACTTCTTTCCCTTTTATTAAGTCTTCGTAGCTTTCAGGATAATGGGGCCCCACCCCACAGCCATCGAGATGGATTCGCCTGTTGGCTGAAATATGATCCGTCATGTTCGGCGCAGTTCTAGTAGTGTCACTATTCTAGGCTTTATCTTCCAACCTTGGAGAAGGGGGTTAGTTTATTGCTAATCGCCTGAGGCGCCCCTACTGGACAATGCTGACGGAGCTGCCGTGCCTATTTTGCCGGTCAGAGTGCTCTTCCTCAAAGGCGCTGTTTTTTTTCAAATTTCACTTCCCCGATCTGCCGTGGGAGGGGAAATAAACATCGTATCCTTCAGCCAACTACAGAAAATGCTCATCATTAAACATGAATGTTTCTAAGAGTCTTCGCTATTCTTGAATATTGAATGTTTTCCAATCGTTAATTCTATAGACAACTATAATATTTCTACTAGTTGAATCTCGCAATAATCCAACAGTTGTATTCTTGTACGGTTTTATAACATATTGCCATTCTATGGACGTCCGGCGCGAACACACATCACATAGCATTATTTTTGAATAGAACAGATACTGCAGCCCAACCATGGTTTCAAGGTTAAGAAGGTTTATTTTATGAAAATCACTTCAGACTAGGCGCAAAACATTTGATATAAGGAGCTAAAAAAAAACCGAAAAATACTTCCAGATCAAAATCTAACCAGTGTTGTAGATGGACAGATTCATAACGCTGTACACATCTTGTACACACGTTGTGGCCTCAGTCGCATGATGGACAAAGGAACAGAAAATAACTTCGACTTGCTTTTTGGATTTGTACAACGAGATGTATTTATGCATCAGTACAACTGTGACGTCACTCATACGATGTCAAACGTTCTCCACATCTCTCCCGAGATTTTGAACGTTATCTCGTCTTTGTCTTTCTTTTTTATAGTCCTTCCCCTTCTCCATTGGTGACGTCATTTCTCATGCATTTATATCCGCGCTATGCTGCAGTTTTCGACGTAGAAAGCAGCAATTTTCCCCTTTGCCAGAAAAATCAATCAATGCATATGAGAACTAAACAACAAAATAAGAGAAGAGAGCTTTACGAGGCTGCTGAAAGTAAACATGGTAAACACTTTCTATTCTCCTGAAATGCGTTTTAATTCGATTTTTTCGTTTGACATAGCATCAGCAGATGAAATTTGTAAAAGTTGCACATTCTACGATAGAGCGTATGAAATAGTATTTGTTAGCGCATGTTACTTGAAAATCAACGTTGGTAAATCTATGAATCCCTATCTTTTCAACACGTGTAGGTAAAATATTAGGACGGACAGAACAAAAGAAATACATACGGATCTAACAAATTTGAGGTAGTCTCTGGAATGTCAGACGAATCACGATTGCGATTTAAAATGATTACGCAACTCAAGTAAGGACGAAAAAGAGAGAAAGAAAACGGGAAAAAGCAAAGAACCGTAAAATAAATTAAAATATATAAAATAAAGAAACACCTTAAACAACGAGAAAACAGTCCACTGATTAATGGTGTTCATGACGACGGAAGAACGTTGTTCAACTAATTTTACTCTTTGTTATAACGAATACGAGCCTTATTTGCATGGGAGTCACACTTATAAAGATCCAAAGGCCATTCAAGGATAAAGGTAGGCGAAACAATACCTTAATGATCGGTAGTGGTAGTATTTGGGTACAATTTGGTTATATAAGAGGGCGGCTCAACAAAAACTTGTTCACATTGATCTTGAATATTACCACATTGCACGTATTATTTGGATTAATCGGACTACTGTTCTCCTCTAACAACATTTCGGTCGATGAAACCTCCGACCTTCTTCAGTTGTATCTTGTCGAACTCGGGAACTTGGACGGAATTTCGAACGGAACCCTTTATTTACTTTACGAGAATAGCGTGCATTTGTTCCGTCAGCCATGACTGGATAGAGGTCCTAAGTAATTCACAATTGTAATTTTCAGTCGCCCACACTGAGAATTGATTTTTCCTAGTACTCTAACCACTGCGCCACGGGTCCTTGCGGACAATTCTAGTACGAATTTTAGGAGCCTTAAACCTATTCTTATTTCTAGTTACAAATAACACTATTTATTACTAATTATATATTATTTTTAACTACTGGCTCCCATATCGTATTAATACCATGTACTAGAAGCAGGCTCACAGTATAAAGTTTCACAGACGGGCAGTCCAGGAAAGAAACTTTGTTCATGGAATTTGCGTTTAGTTTTAGATAAAGAGTAGCTTCCGTACATTTATATTTGATCTATCTCTGCATTCCATGTTTAAAAAGGGTGTGTCGTCTATAGTATCAGACCTGACCAAATCATTAATTGTAGGCATAAACCGATTCGTACCATCAATAAAATTTCAACAAAAATCTAACAGCCAGCCATGGTTCTTCCCAGAATGTGCTGCGACCATCTTGCACAGAAATCACTTTTTCCAAAGCTACCACCGTAATAGATATACTGAGACTAAAGCTGCTTTCAGGACTGCCAGCAACCACTGTAAAAGAGTAATAAAAAATGCAAGAGATCTATATGCTCAGTCCGTTAAATCCAAAGTAGCTGAGCAACGGCTTGGCTCCTACCAGTTTCGGCAAATAGCAAATAGGATCCTGAACAGAAGCGTGCGTTCAATCCCAACCATCATCAATAGACCTGAGGTCATCTCGTCAGCGTCAGACAAGGCCAAACTATTTGCCAAGAACTTTGCAGCTAATTCTACCCTATGCGACGAAGGCCATCAACTCCCCGTATTTCCTCCTATAACAGACAACACGCTATGCAACATACAAATATCTGCGCGTGAGGTGGCCAAGCTAATCAAGAACCTTGATTCCAGTAAAGTAACTGGCTCTGACGGCATTCCAATTATAGTGTTGAAAAAGCTTCCAATAGAACTTGCACCCATACTTACAAAACTATTTAAGCGTTGACTTATGAATTGCTTCCCAGCCCCCTGGAAAACCTCATCAGTATGCCTTGCATTTAAGAATTCAGGTTATAACTCATCTCCCTCTCAGTATAGACCAATAAGTCTCCTGTGTGTCATGAGCAAGTTGCTGGAATCCATATTAAATGGAGTAGTAGTCAACCACCTCAGCAGAAATAACCTCCTTGGTGACAGGCAATATGGTTTCCGTTCTGCTAGATCTACAGCTGGTGTGCTAACGGTTATATCTTATAGGATTAGTGAATCTCTTGACAAAGGCTTCCTTTCTAGAGCAATTGCTCTCGACATATCAAAGGCCTTCGATAAAGTATGGGATAAAGGCCTACTTCACAAGATTTCCAGCTACGGTATAACTGGAAATGTTTTCTCAATCATTAAATCATTTCTGTCTGATAGGCTCATAAGAGTAGTGGTTGATGGGCAGAAATCCGAGGCCCAGAGTATTAATGCTGGAGTCCCCCAAGCGTCCATCCTGGGCCCAACTCTCTTCCTGATCTACATCAATGATCTCCCAAATCACTTAAATCATTCGTTGACATCTATGCTGATGACAACCATCTATGGCAACACATCAAAGGCCGTAAATAACAAAGTTCTCTCTGATTCTCTCTCCTCTAATCTTGAGCGCGTAGTACAGTGGAAGTAGAGTTGGCTGGTTACCTTTAATGCATCTAAAACCTAGCTCCTATCTTTACATCATCAACGTTCTGATCCCAATCTGGCATCAATTGAAATGAATGCCCCTAGTCTCGGGGAGGCTCTATGTTTTGACAAGCTTCTGGGCTTGACCTTTACTCTTGATCTGAAATGGAACACATACTGCCAAGGTCGCTGGAAAAATGGTGGGATCCTTCTACCGCCCCAGAAGATATCTCACCGCTGATGCAATTCTCTATCTATATAAAAGGCAAGTACGTCCAAGGATGGAGTACTGCTGCCACATCTGGGCACGAGCTGCTAAAAACAACCTATCCTCCCTTGACAGAGTACAATATAGACTTCGTGGTTTGGTAGGGGATGCCCTTTTCTCTTCCCTGCAATCTTTCTCCCACAGAAGAGACATTGCGAGCCTGTCTTTGTTTTATCGTTATTTCCATGGGAAGTGCTCGTCTAAGCTCCAATCTCTGGTTCCCCCTCGTCAATCTTTCATGATAAACACCCGTCTAGCTGAAACCACTGTCAATAATTTTTCCCCACTCTTTATCTGTGCCAGAATCAAAACGTAGATTCCATGAGCAAAGCTCCTTTGTTAGAAGTGCACGCCCGTGGAACGCTCTTCCGTTTGCCTGCTTCCCTCCTGACTACAACTTGAATGTCTTCAAGTCCAATATAAAATAATTCCTGATGAAGCGCCACCTTAAGTAAGACACTTTATCAAATCTCCAATACAAACGATTACTACGATACTATCCCATTGATTACTGTACACGCAATAACCCTCATCCCGGAGTGCCTTCCGGGCCTTTATAAGTGGTGACCACCATTTAAAAAAAGATCTCTGACAGTGCTTTTTTTTTTTTTTTTTTTTACAGTGATCACCACTTATCAAGGCCCGGAAGCCACTCAGGGATAAGGGCTATTGCAAGTACATTACGTTAGTGTGGAGATTTGATGAAGTGTTTACTTAAGGGGGCGGTTCATTAGGAATTTGTTAACATTGGACTTGGAGACATCCAGGTTGTAGTCCGGTGGGAAGCAGGTAGACGGAACAGAGTTCCACAGGCGTGCAGTTCTAAGAAAGAAGCCTTGTTCATGGAATCCGTGTTTCGATTAAGGCACAGATATTAAGTGAGGGAAATTTTTCACAGTGGATTCAGCTAGACGGGTGTTTTTCGTGAAAGATTGGCGAGGGGGGACCAGAGATTGGAGTTCAGATGAGCACCTGCCATGGAAATAAGGATAAAACAAGGATAGGCTCGCAACGTCTCTTCTGTGGGAGAGAGGTTGCAGGGTAAAGAAAAGGGAATCCCCCACTAAGCCATGAAGTCTATTTTGTACTCTGTCATTGCAGGATAGGCTGTTTTTAGCAGCTCCTGTCCAGATATGGCAACAGTATTCCATCCTTGGACGTAATTGGCTTTTATACAGATAGAGAATTGCATCAGCAGTGAGATATCTTCTGGAGCGGTAGAAGGATCCCACCATCTTTCCAGCGACCATGGCAACAGACTTGATGTACGTGTTCCATTTCAGATCAGGAGTAAAGGTCAAACCCAGAAGCTTGTCAAAACACGGGGCCTCACCCAGACGAGAGCCAACCATCACAATTGATGCTAGATGGGGATCAGAGCGTTGATGATGTAAGGATAGGAGTTTGGTTTTGGATGCATTAAAGGTAACCAGCCACATCTTTCCCCACTGAACCACGCGCTCGAGATCAGAGGAGAGAGAATCAGAGAGAACTTTGTTATTTACAGCCTTTGATGTGTTGCCGTAGATGGTCGTGTCATCAGCATAGATGTCAACGAATGATTTAAGTATGTGTTTAGGGAGGTCATTGATATAGATCAGGAAGAGAGTTGGGCCCAGGATTTACCCCTGAGAGACTCCAGCATTCATATTGCAGGCCTCCGATTTTTGTCCATCTACCACTACTCTTATGAGTCTATCGGAGAGAAATGATTTAATGATTGAGAAAACATTTCCAGTTATACCGTAGCTGGAAATCTTGTGAAGTAGACCCTTATGCCATACATTTTCGAAGGCCTTTGATATGTCAAGAGCAATTGCCCTGGAAAGGAACCCTTTGTAAAGAGATTCCCTAATCCTGTGGGATATAACCGCCAGCACATATGCGGTAGATCTTGCAGAGCGGAAACCATATTGCCTGTCACTAAGAAGGTTATTCTTGCTGAGGTGGTAGACTATTTCTCTATTTAATAATGAATCCAGCAACTTTCTCATAACACACAGGAGACTTATTGGTCTGTACTGAGAGGGAGATGACTTATCACCTGAATTCTTAAATACAGGGCAAACTGATGAGGTCTTCCAGGGATTCGGAAAGCACTTCTCCTTAAGGCAGCGCTTAAATAGTTTCGTAAGTATGGGAGCAAGTTCTGGTTGAAGCTTTTTTAACACTATAAGTGGGATTCCATCAGGGCCAGTTGCTTTACTGGAATCAAGGTTCTTGATTAGCTTGGCGACCTCCTGCACGGATATTTGTATGTTACCTAGCTTGTTCTGTGTTATAGGAGGAAATATGGGGAGTTGATGGCCTTCGTCGCATAGGGTAGAATTAGCTGCAAAGTTCTTGGCAAATAGTTTGGCCTTGTCTGACGCTGACGAGATGACCTCTGGTCCATTGATAATGGTTGGGATAGAACGCACACTTCTGTTCAGGATCCTATTTGTTATTTGCCAAAACTGGTGGGAACCAAGCCGCTGATCAGCTACCTTGGATTTAACAGACTGGGCATATAGCTCTCTTGCATTTTTTTTTATTACTCTTTTACAGTGGTTGCTGGCAATTCTGAAAGCAGCTTTAGTCTCAGTGCATCTATTATGTTGGTAGCTATGGAAAAAGTGATTTCTGTGCGCGATAGCAGCAGCGCATTCTGGGGAGAACCATGGCTGGCTGTTAGATTTTTGTTGGAATTTTCTAGATGGCATGAATTGGTCTATGCCTACAATTAACCATTCGGTCAGATCTGATTCTATAGACGACACACCCTTTTTAAACATGGAGTGCAGAAGTAAATCAGATATGAATGTACGGAAGCTATCCCAGTCAGCCATAGAGTATCGGTATACATACGGTGGAGGGGTACGTCTGGGGGCTTCTTACATTTCGTTTTTATCTTAACTGATACGACGGAGTGGTCGAAGGATCCTAGAGGAGAATGAACGGAACATGAACATAGCTCAGGGGAAGTTGAGAGAAAAAGGTCTAGGAGGCTTGCATATTGACCGGGTGTATCGGGCACACGTAGCTTGTAGCTAAAAAAGTATTTTTTATGGAGGAATAAATTGAAGCTCGGCTGAGCACTTGCAATGAAAGCAACGATAGAGCAAAGATACACTCACAAATACTCTTCAGAGGAAAAGAGGTTTAAAAAGCTAAACCGAAACTATCCCCGCCGCAACAAACGTAAGTGGAAGCTGATTACAATTCGTGTAAAACGCAATTTTCTGATGAATAATAAAAATTACAAATTTTGTTATTGAAAACTTCCCTGTGGGATGCTTATCGGTCTAGACTTTCGGAATTAGTATTCAGATAAGTAGATAGATCAGTTGATAATTCGAACAGATGTGAGCATGTTTTTGTTCAAATGTAAAACGAGGATGCAGTTCCTTTACAACGATCAACACGTAATCTCATTAGATATAAAATCGCTGGTCAGTTATGGATTTATATCAAACGTATGGCACGGTTGAATTGGATCGTTATAAGCTATTAAAATTAAAAGACGATTTGAAAAAAAAAACGCAACATAGCGTAGGAAAGTGTAAACACACAAACATAGCATAGGAAAGTGTACACACACAAACATAGTACAGGAAAGTGTAAACACACAAACATAGTACAGGAAAGTGTAAACACACAAACATAGTACAGGAAAGTGTAAACACACAAACATAGTACAGGAAAGTGTAAACACACAAACATAGTACAGGAAAGTGTAAACACACAAACATAGTACAGGAAAGTGTAAACACACAAACATAGCATAGGAAAGTGTAAACACACAAACATAACATAGGAAAGTGTAAACACACAAACATAGTATAGGAAAGTGTAAACACACAAACATAACATAGGAAAGTGTAAACACACAAACATAACATAGGAAAGTGTAAACACACAAACATAGTACAGGAAAGTGTAAACACACAAACATAGTACAGGAAAGTGTAAACACACAAACATAGTACAGGAAAGTGTAAACACACAAACATAGTACAGGAAAGTGTAAACACACAAACATAGTACAGGAAAGTGTAAACACACAAACATAGCATAGGAAAGTGTAAACACACAAACATAACATAGGAAAGTGTAAACACAAAAACATAGTATAGGAAAGTGTAAACACACAAACATAACATAGGAAAGTGTAAACACACAAACATAGTACAGGAAAGTGTAAACACACAAACATAGTACAGGAAAGTGTAAACACACAAACATAGTACAGGAAAGTGTAAACACACAAACATAGTACAGGAAAGTGTAAACACACAAACATAGTACAGGAAAGTGTAAACACACAAACATAGCATAGGAAAGTGTAAACACACAAACATAACATAGGAAAGTGTAAACACACAAACATAGTATAGGAAAGTGTAAACACACAAACATAACATAGGAAAGTGTAAACACACAAACATAGTACAGGAAAGTGTACACGCACAAACATAGCATAGGAAAGTGTAAACACACAAACATAACATAGGAAAGTGTAAACACACAAACATAGTATAGGAAAGTGTAAACACACAAACATAACATAGGAAAGTGTAAACACACAAACATAGTACAGGAAAGTGTAAACACACAAACACAGTACAGGAAAGTGTAAACACACAAACATAGTACAGGAAAGTGTAAACACACAAACATAGTACAGGAAAGTGTAAACACACAAACATAGTACAGGAAAGTGTAAACACACAAACATAGCATAGGAAAGTGTAAACACACAAACATAACATAGGAAAGTGTAAACACACAAACATAGTACAGGAAAGTGTAAACACACAAACATAGTACAGGAAAGTGTAAACACACAAACATAGTACAGGAAAGTGTAAACACACAAACATAGTACAGGAAAGTGTAAACACACAAACATAGTACAGGAAAGTGTAAACACACAAACATAGCATAGGAAAGTGTAAACACACAAACATAGTACAGGAAAGTGTAAACACACAAACATAGTACAGGAAAGTGTAAACACACAAGCATAGTACAGGAAAGTGTAAACACACAAACATAGTACAGGAAAGTGTAAACACACAAACATAGTACAGGAAAGTGTAAACACACAAACATAGTACAGGAAATTTTAGTAGTAATTCTACAAAAATCTTCACACCAAAAAAGTACAGATATACTCTGTTGCTCTGGCAGGGCGGAAAAGTAAGAAGACACAAGACGTGTGGCGTGTTTTATGAAATGGGGACGGGAGAAGCTTCGTGAAATAGCGATAGTTACAAAACATAAATAGCCAAACTAAAGAAAAGGAGCCAATTTTTCTCCCGCGCTTGATGAGTAAATCTCTATCAGCAAGAGGCGGGCATGTGCATGGAACAAAACGGTAAACAAGAAAAAAAGTTCCCTTATAAAGAGTTGCAGTTTTTGTTTTTTCCGTTTTCAGCCCATACAAGGTACATTTCCACTTTGATGTAGGGAGTATCTATGCTGTCAGACACTTGGTTGATTAGCGTACAGTCGAGGGGGAGCGGTGAAGAAAATATAAGTAACTAATGTTATGTTGCATGTTAAGTCTAAAGCACATAAAAGCCTGGTCGTCTGATTCAAGTTTTGTTTCTTCAGTCAAGAGCGTCTCGAATATAGACTCTAAGTCCGTGCATATATCTGTCTCAGTCCTTACGTCAAAGTGGGAGATAACCAGGCATGTGGCATGGCGATAACCAGTAGCTAGAGGGGATGTAGTAGTGTGAGTTAGGTGTTGCTTAGAAGAAATAATTCAACATCATCTAAGTTAGTTCTAAGCCCGCGGATATTCGTGAATGCAAGTTTCAAGGAAGAAAGCAAGTTGGTTTTGTTTGAGTTCAATCCTTGTTTAATCGTAATTTTTGATTGAACTGCCATTTTGTGTGAGCCATGTTATATGAGCCATGTTATATGAGCCATAATTCTTCAAACTCTACATAACAGAAATTAAATTTAGGTTTTAAATGTTCTTTTGAATATCCTTTTTATTAGTATTTTATTGTATTCTTTGAGGATTCTAATGACTAACTGCGGTGGGAAAATATTTTTGCTCTAGTGGACTGATTTTTCACGGCAAATGTGCGTATTTTCAAATATTGACTTTTATCTTGATACAGGCTTGAAATAAAGATGAAAAGTTGATGAAAAGTTCGTCCTATTCGGGTGACTTATCTTGAGTGTTATTTTGGTCGACGTAACCTTCGACCTTACTCAGGTTATCATGTCAAACTCTAGAATTTGTACAGAATTTCGAATGGAACACCTTATTTAATTTATGGGAATATGATGCTCTTGTTCTCTAAGCTATGATCCAGTAGATGTCATAAGAAATTCGCAATTGTTTTCTGAGCTTAAAACTTCAACATTAAGACGAGTGCAGCTTACAATTGAATTTTAGCAAGCACTTGATCCGTGACGCCATGGGTCGTTACGTATGAATTTTGAAAGCCGGAAACATTGCTAAATTAACATTCAAGATGAAATATAGTATGAATAATTCGAATTATTAATTCTAATCTAAAAAAATCAGAAATATGAAAACTTCGGATTATCAATTTCATAATCACACACACACACACACACACATATATATATCGACAAACACACACACACAATCCTATAATTTTTTATGCGTTAATATTCATATTAAAACCCCTTTTTTCTATTTATTTAAAAAGAAAATACAAATGTTATATATGGGTGGCGGAATTGCATTCATTTGCAAAAATATCAAGATAATTTGCATATTTTGAAAACATTTATTTTAATTAATTTCTTCTTAGTTTTATCGGTTTGTTTATGGGATGATCATCTTTAGTTAACAATTACGTGTAATTGTATTCATACAGATATTCTACACAATTCATCCTTAGACATGAAACTTCATATATAGGGTAATCAATCCCACGCGAAATTTTATATTTGGGTTTTAGCCAAAGAAATTGGTGCAAAAGTGCGAAAATTTAAAACTGGAATGTGCCATGTGATGGTCGAACAACGGCATAACGAATATGCATACATAACGTAATAACTATTAGTTCATGTTTAATTTTTAGCCCTGCAGCATGCCCATAAAGCTCAGGTATTAACGTCAAAGGAATAAATAAATCGTAAAATAAACGTTTTGGTTTCGATTCTTAGTGGTGGTGCACGAGTTGTTTTTTTTTTTTTTTTTTTTTTTTACTTTTTAAATCATTACTATATATTGGGTCCAATATAATATAATAATATATACGAAATTTGCATTAATCAAAATATCATATTTAAGCGTATTTTACGACCAGGAAATGCCGGGCGGCCTGCTAGTATATAATATTTTTTTCAAACATCGAGACTGCAAAATATAAAACAAGATCATATGGTGTATTGCCCTTGTTTTATATTTTGTTGTCTTGATTTTTGCAAAAATATTATACGCATATCCGATTATGAAAACTGATAATTATGAAGATTAATTAATGGAGTCAAATCATATTGACTTGGATTTTATTGGTATATAAACATTACCGATTTTTAATAGAAAAAATTGTTTGTAAAATATATATATATATATATATATATATGTGTGTGTGTGTGTGTGTGTGTGTTTGTGTGTGTGTGTGTGTGTGAAATGAAAGTGTGTTTATTGGTTATATAAAAGCGAACGCTACAGATATTAAAATAGCATTTTGTTCAAACTTCAATCTAGAAACTATTGCTTTGCTCCCGTATGACGCCAGTTTTTTTTTTTTTTTTTTTTTTTTTTTTTTTTACTATCTGGTAAATATGTTATTCTTGGCTAGTGATACAGGCAAATAGCCGCGTCGCAATATCTACATGATATATGATAGAATGCGTGAAATGTCAATCTTGGTCGCCTTCGACAGACACTTTGGGCGATATTTGAAAAGAGCGTTGTTAGTTTGTTGTTGTTCACTATTACTGTTAAAGAAAATGAACGTTGAATTAGAATAAAATCTACAAGCTTATTTGACTCCTGGCTAACAATTAAAAGGTTAGTTGGATCGTGTGAAAAAGTTTTGTGAATTTTCAAGGACAACAAAGTTCCTATTTTATTTGCGCTCACTTTGGTGGCATTTAAGATAGGTCAACCAAGTACAATAGCGTCAATGTTTAATATAAAAAAATAACACACACAAAATAGATTAACTGTTGTTTTTATAGATATATATATATATCTAGTAAATACATAACAAATAAGGATACGAGTTCAATCTCTACAGAAGGCAGTACATTTTAATTTCTTCTTCAATCATACCCAAAATATGTTTTTTTTTTTTTTTAGATGAACATTGATTATTCATATTATTAGTCCGTAAAAAACATGACGTAGTGGATAAAATACTTTGTTAGAATTCAGTTTAAAGTTACACTTTCTGGAGGTTGAAGGTTCAATTCTCAGTGGAAGCGACACTCAAGATACAATTAAGAATTACTTAGAACTTCTACTTAGTCATGGCTGACGGATCGCCTATAAAGTAAAACGTTGCTTTCAAAATCCTATGCAGATTCCAGAGTTAGACAAGAAACACCTGAAGAAGATCAGAGGTTCCATCGGCCAAAACGTTGTGAAAATAGCATTAAAGATAAGAACAGTAGTCAGAGAAATCTACGTAAGATGAACAGTCATCATAAATTTCAATACGTAATACCTAAAAAAACCTGGTGTAAATTGTTTGCGTATAAATACATATTATGATATAAACGTGTTGACATTTTTTCCAATGTTTGACTGTGCGAAAACATTTCCCAGTCATCTGACGGAAATGAGTACTTATATAAAAACATCACAGAATCGAAACAACACCGAATCCAGACAATATATCTTGAACAAATAAAGGGTTATATATTTTACTAGCGGAGAGGGGGCGCACGGCTTTGCCCGGTCGTAAAATACGCTTAAATATGATATTTTAATTTGTCCAGATGTTGTATATATTATTATAGAGTCGTGATTTAAAAAGTAAAAAAAAAAAAGTATTTGGGTGCCATCAGCTAGAATCGAAACCGAAAGCAAAACTGTAGCATTGAAGCTGTAGACGTTAGCCATGGATTAATGTAACACGCATATGAACTGATGAAAAATAAAGATGAACGTACAAAATGTAGAACGATATTTTCAATTTTGACCGTTCTTCGACCACCTTTTGACCCCTCAAAAACTATTACCTATGAGAGAACGGTCCATAAAAGACCCCTAGCGCCGCTCTGCAACATTTAGTTTTGGAAGTGATAGAGTTTGCAGATATAGAGACAGACAGACAAACATAGTACCGTTAATATATTAGTTTAAAACTATAACAATAATACATTATCAAATGTACTTAGTGTTTGTTTTTAATTTGCAACAGTTTCACAGTCTTGCTGAGCATCAAAAGTAATTATGGTTGGTGTCAGTAGAGTACAATTTTGTCAGTTGGTAATAGGGGGAAACTGCAGTAAATGTTAAGTGCGGGTTGTTTCCTAGTTTAATTTAGTTTCATGCAAAATATATTAAAAAGAGGTTGTAAACGCCTGTAAAAATTTCAGATACCTCTGAAATGTTTGAAATTTTAGCAATAATTATTAAACATCAATTAATAAATATTCCCCAAATTTCAGTTTCTTTGTTTTCATTCTATGTCCTCAAAATCTCATTTGATATTCGTTTTTCAGATTTGCATTAAATTAGATCCGCATGCAATAGACACACATTAAGCAAGAATGCCTTAATTACAATTTCTTCTGAAGACTCCTTAAACTTTACATTTTATACACATGTTAACTTCAAAATTATATGATAGATTGTCATTAACATTAGAATAGTGATTATAGTCACAAAAATTTAGTATTTTTTCTTGACTTTCAATTAAAGTTATGTAAACTTATTTTGCTCTAGAAATTCACCTTACCATCTATAACACACACACACACGTATATATATATATATATATATATATATATATATATATATATATATATATATATTCTGCTTAGTTAGTTGGTATGAGCAAAAAAGTTGTCATACTGGTTAGATAAAAAGAAATCAACCCATTTTGGGTTATTTAATTGCGAAACAGAGTTGCTATGTTATTCATAGCGAAACAAAAATTGTGATAATGACTTCATCCTACTCCCCCTAAAAATACGAAAATTATACATCTCGCCTCCCATGGCGGAATGATATGATGCGAAGGCCGGACGATGGAATTGAAGAGCCAGTATACTAGAGCAAGAGCACTCTGATCTGCAAAATATACATTGGTAGCTCCGGCGGTATTTTCCGTTAGGAGTGCATCAGGCAATTAGTTTGTAAATAACACCGTTTTACAAGAGAAGTTAAAGCTTGGGATGATGGAACTGCACAGGTTCAGCAACATATCGCAGTCAACAGAGAAAAAGGTCTTTCAAACTTGACTTTGATGTCGAGAGATATAAAGACGCAATACCGGTTGTAGTAAACATATTTTGCAAGAGAATATACTTTATGGATGCCGTTGATTATTTGCATAAAAAGATGGATACTCGTAGATTTTTGCTTTCCACATAAATACACACATAGCCGTCTACCATTCCGTGATGTTTTGTACAACCGAACCCTGTCTAGACAGGATTAATAAAAATAGATCAAGTGCGTGTGGGCGCTCAACGCATAACTTGCAGGACTATTGTCGTTTGCTAAACGATTTTTCTTGTCAATAGCGTCAGGATTCTTCCACAAAAGGCACGGAAATTGCATATTCATAAGTAAGTATATAAATGACCGCGAGAACTAAGCCAGCTACACACACAAACACACACATATATACTACCTACTTATTTGATCTATTATTTATAATTGACAGTTCACCGTTAATGTGTTAAATTCTATGCTAGGTTTACTTTTGCTTTGAAAAAGCAAAAATACAATTTTGGAACACCAAATTGCTTCAAAAACGGTCGTTTGCTAAATTTAGCTTTAAAAAGACCTATCTTGAGACCATAGGCTAGAATATGAGAGTGACCTCACTTTGATGTAGCCTCGTTTTCGAATACCATAAGAATATATGATCATTGTTGTGATGGTGTGAGTCAGGAACTTGTAGTAATTTCGACTTGCACCGGTTCTTCAAAGAAAGTTGATAACCCTTACTTATAAATGGGGAACATTCGAAAAAAAAAACAAAAAAAAAACAGCAAAAATGAAATTTGTCTGCTAAGAAATCCTGGACTGAAGGAGTGAATTAAAGGTTGTATATTACAATGGGATTTTAATTTTTTGTATTAAACTATGTAGCTCAATATTACTTTGAGTATTTATTAGTGCTTATAAATTTATCTAATTAGGGCCAGTTCTATATCTAAAATGCAATGCACACTATTTTTAAAAAATGTTAAACTAATATTTGTTGCGTGTTATTGATTTTTCTGCCCCTCTCCTCCCCCCCCCTAGAAAAAAAACTCCGCTATCCAGAAAAAATATTAGCTTTATCAAAACATTTGTTGATTCAATAAATTTCTTATTCCGTAGAATTTCCACAGGTCCTGCTAGTAAACAAGGGATTAAATAAAAGTTAAATATAAATACAGAACAATTATTCTTAAAACAATTTTTTTGGAGAATTGAATACAGGTTTGCAGACAACAAAGACTTGTAACACATATCCTCACAAAAAACTCGAATCAATAATCCTCTTTCATTATTGTTTAACCTTAGAAGTTTAGGATTTCTTTACAATTTTATCGAACGTCCACGATATTTTCCATTGTGACAGTTGGGAAAGTGCTTATACTGTACTCCAATTGTCGTGATCTTCGATTTCAAGAAATTATTAGCATCTTTCTACTTATAACATCCATTTTAGCCATGTGGCTTTTAACAGAAACTTCTCAAGAGAAAACATGGCGTATCATTTTTCCGAAAATGGAAATCTTGGATTCATTCTCAATCCATTTTCGGATTAAGTTTAAGGTTTCGAATAATTGACTTCTCAAATTTGGGCTGCAAGATTTTGTGAAAATTATCTCCCTTTTTATAATTACATCAGGCCACCATTCGTCCATGCATGAGGCATTCTTGTCACATCTAGGCTGATGCATTTACCACTAGTCTCACACTCTTAGACAGGATAAAAAAAAGAGTCTCAAATCTAAAAGATCCCACTTTATCGGCCAAGTTCCAACCTGTTCCATTGTCGAAATGTTGCATCCAGGTGTTTTTTCTGCTCTGATGAACATATATCACGTATGCTCTTCGACATAATTCTCTCAACAAGCAACAAAATTCCATCCCTTGATTGTTAATATCCCTAGATACAGGAAACCACTCTACTCTAATAGTTTCTCCTAATGGACTGATATGCTTTTGAATTATTTCCCTTTTCCTGCTTTCCTGGATGTATTAATCGGCAAAAGTTAAAATGTAATGTAAACAAACATCTTGTTGCTCAACTCCTACAGTCCCCTGTTCGACATGATCCTAAATAGTAGCCCTTACGTTCAAAGTGGCAATATGCGTTATTGTGGGTAAAAAAAAGACTAAAACAATTGGAAATATATACTACGTAGCCTATGGCTACGACCGTTGCTGATCTACAGGCTAAGTTTCACTTCCGATTACTCGTATCCCAGCTAAGACAGAATTATACTTTTTAATGTGGGGAAAATACGTATGACTCCTAAAACGAATACACTATAGACAAAATTAAAGCACGTCTGATTGGACACGACATTCTTTTTTCCGATCTTTCTGGATATCTTTTCCATTTGTCGAGCGGTGTTTTTAATTTCAGCAGGTATGTTATATAAAATGGTGCCCAAAAGTTATTGTTTGACCATATTCTTCTCAAGTTCTTTCTGTCATCCGATTATCATAAGAAGCGATTGTTATTTTCTTTTTCTTTTTCCTTTGAGGCTTAGTGTATTTATAATACTTTTTATTTTTAATTGGCTATAAAAGTGCACCAATAGAAAGCGCTTGAAAAGAATATGGCCGAACAACAACTTTTAGGCGCCATTTTATATAACATGCCTGTTGAAATTAAAAAAACCGCTCGACAAATGGAAAAGATATCCAGAAAGATCGGAAAAAAGAAAGTCGTGTCCAATCAGACGTGCTTGAATAACGACTTGTTGCCAAAATATACAAAAATTAATTCAATCTACAAATTTTTCTTACACTGGCAGACCTTACAAAAAATGAACTGTATCAAAACAGAATCTCAAATAAATACATTTTAGGTAAAATACTAGCAGGTACTTACTTGTCATGTCGAAAAAATAAGAATTTCGAAAAGTGTCCAATATAAGATGTTCTAGATCTATTTTTCACAAAAAAAACAAAAAAAAAAAAAAACAAAACAGACGCTGATGGTCCATTTCTTTTTTTTAATGACGGATTTCAAGGAAAACAATGAAATAAGTCAGTTTGTCACACAAAATTGGTTGCACAATTCTTCAATTATTTTTATCCCTTTTTGTAATTTTTGGAATCTATACTTACTTCGACATGAAACATAAGTACGTGATAAGGTTTTCACATGAAATGCGTTCGAACTTTCATTATACTGCGTAAGCGCCATTTGTTCACACATTCTTTTATCAATATAGAATTTGCGATCGCTACTTTGAATACAGTGTAGCAGATACATCTTAAACAACGTATTTATCCACTTCGCCATGGATCCATTGCCCCTATTTTGTATTTGCATTTCAACACCGGTAAAAAATGCTCTTTTTTTCGAAGCGGAAACAAATGTTCTACTTATGTGGAATTTAAGTCTTTTCTTTTATGTGCCGTTTAACTTTTATTGTTGGCTTAGTTTTAACACTTCATAATCTCTCTCTTCAATCAGATAGCAAAAGAGGCGGATACGAACAGCTTCGGCTCTCTTGAAAAGCTATGCCCAATTTGTTAGCAATGAAAACGTCTTGAACGCAAATGGATTGCAAATACTGGTGCATACAGATGTCCATATGTATGCATACAGATATCCACATGTATGCATACAGATGTCCATATGTATGCATACAGATGTCCATATGTATGCATACACACTAGATATATGCAGGAGAAAAATCTTTTCATTGCAACTTACTAAGATGACAAAATCATTTATTTTTCAACTGTTAGCTTGTAATTTTATAATTTTACCCTTTAATCCAATTAGTATTCCAATGATTCCTCATGTCAAATTCAATTCTGCTCAATAGTTTATTTATTTGCGAACTCCTTATCTTCATAGTTGTTATCCTTGTTTCACTCTTCAGGGCACGTTGCACAGTGGATAGAGGTGTTGAATCTCTACGATTCCAGTTCAGCTTTGTCTGAAGATAATGGTTACAATCCTACCAAAAGCAAGCTAGAGGATAAGTTAGTCAAAACGTGGTGAGACCACTATGGAAGGCAGTAGTTACGGAGGATACAATTAAGAGACTCAGCATCCCTATCCCGTTGTGCTTAACCACCTGAAGAAGGACAGAGGATGAGTTGGCCGAAACGTGACGAAACAATAACTATGAAGATGAGGATAATAGTCCATAAATAAATAAATAAATAAATAAAGGATGGAGTACTGCTGCCACATCTGGGCAGGAGCTGCTAAAAACAGCCTATCCTGCCTTGACAGAGTACAAAATAGACTTCGTGGTTTAGTGGGGGGTGCCCTTTTCTCTTCCCTGCAACATCTCTCCCACAGAAGAGACGTTGCGAGCCTGTCTTTGTTTTATCGTTATTTCCATGGCAGGTGCTCGTCTGAGCTTCAATCCCTCGTCCCCCCTCGCCAATCGTTCACGACAAACACCCGTCTGGCTAAAACTACTGTCAATAATTTTCCCCACTCTTTATCTGTGCCTAAATCCAAACGTAGATTCCATGAGCAAAGCTTCTTTCTTAGAACTGCACGCCAGCGGAACTCTCTGCTGCTTGCCTGTTTCCCACCTGACTTCAACTTGGACGTCTTCAAGTCCAACATAAACAAACTCCTGACAAACCGCCCCCTTAAGTAAGACACTCTATCAAACCCCCCAATACTAACGATTACTACAATACTATCTCATTGATTACTGTACACGCAATAACCCTTATCACTGAGTGGCCTTCGGGCCTTGACAAGTGTTGACCCCCATGTAAAAAAACAAAAATATACCAATTACTCATCTGAAAGGATTGCAACAAAAATAACATCTAATTTTGTCCAAGAGTTTTAGAACCTATAGGTGTGGAGTGTTGATTAGTTTAAGTCATCACACTCTTACAACCTTCCTTTGTGAAAGTAAAAATGTAAATAAACATCAGACATGCCAGTAAGGAAGCGGAAAGGTCAATAAGTGCACTTCCTTTGAAAAACAGACAACTTTAAAGTTCTTGTTCGAAAGAGCTAACAAAGGAGCTTTATTTTAGATTAAGAGTCATAGAACACTATTTAAATATGACAGCAGCTTTACTATCTACAGCATTCTATTTTGAAATTTAACTTATTTTTTATTATCAGCATTTATTTTTTCTTGAACTTGCTGTAATTTGAGGTTTAAACAAAAAAAAAAAAATTTCATATACACGGTCCGCCATAAGTCGCACACATAACACAGAAGCAAAAGAAAAATAGTTTCATTTTTAAGAAGAGGATTGATTATTATGATTATTTGGACTATTGGTCTCATCTTGAGTTTTATTCTTACGTTTCGGTTAATGTAACCTCCAACCTTTAGCTGATGTATCTTGTCGAACTCAGGAATTAAAAAACATTTTAAATAGGCATCACCACTTATCATGGCCAAGAGGCCACTCGATGATAAGGGTTAAAGAGTGTACAGTAGAAATTGGACAATATAGAAACCGTTAGTAATGGAGATTCGGTAAATTTGTTAACTTATATGGAACGGCTCATAAAAAAATTGTTTACGTTAGACTTGAAGACAACCATATTGTAGTCAGCTGGAAAGCAGGAAAACGGAAGACAATTCCATAGGCGTGCAGTTCTAAGAAAGAAGCTTTGTTTATAGTACCTACGTTTAGGTTAAGGCACAGATAAAGAGTGGGGGCTACGAAGTCTATTTTGAACTCTGTCAAGGCAAGATAAGTCATTTCTAGCAGCTCCTGCCCAGATGTGGCAGCAGTACTCCATCTTTGGACGTACCTGCCTCTCATATAGATAGAGAACTATATCAGCAGTGAGATATCTACTGGGTCGATAGAAGGATCCCACCATTTTTCCAGCGGCCTTGGCAACGGATTTAATGTATGTGTTCCATTTAAGATCAGGAGTAAAGGTCAAGCCCAGAAGCTTGTCAAAACATGAGGCCTCCCCAAGACGAGAGCCGTTCATTTCAATTGATGCCAGATGGGGATCAGAGCGTTGAGAATTTCGAACGGAACTATTTAATCCACAGGGTAACATGTTCTCATTCAGTCAGCCATGTCCGGAAATAAGTCTTAAGTAATTCACAATTGTAGTCTTAGTATTGTCCACAGAAGGACACGTGTTATAACGGGTAAAGTACTTAATATAAAATTCGGTATTTATGCATTTATCTTATTGCGCTAAAATAATAACGTTATTATTTAGAAACCCATTCTTACCATGGGCGAGAGGAGGATGCTTTGTAACTATTCTGTAATTTCAACGAACAATTTAACCCTGCGTTAGTCACCTGGGTGTTCCAAAATGGTTAGTTCCATGGGGTGTTTATACACCCCAATACAAAAAATGTTTATAGTGCTATTATTTGGTAAAATATAGTTATCTTGCTGGTTCAGGATATTACAGCAGTCTCTGTTGAACCGTTTGAATCACTTGTATCTTGTTGATATCAATATAAAATATCAATCAATATATCAATATAATATCAATATAAAATAATACAATAAAATAAATTATAAAAACAAAAGAAAAATTAAGATATTACATTAGCTAAGCTCATAGTTACAAGACTGAAAGAGTAATAAATTGTAAATAAAATAATAACCTCATCAAAAGTTATGATGAAGAAAATACCCAAAAATATTAATTCCATATTAAAAATTATAGAGTATCCTAATGACATATGCGCTTATATCTACAAATTTTCATTCCCACTGGGAAAATATAAAAATATATAGATCAAAAATTATACCTACATTAGTCATTAGAATGACAAAGTGACGTCTATCTTCAAGAAAAACTGAGATACAACTGCGCCATACCACGTGTGCTACACCCTCACTGAGTCAGGAGAGTACTAGGAGGGAGGAAAAGAAACAAGTTGTTAACTAGGAATTATGCGCACTTAAGTAAAATTAGGATGACAAAACGCCCCATAGGACTAACGCAGGGTACATAAACAAATACATCGTAATTGAATGTAACTTGACAATACTTTTTAAAAATAGAGCCGTAAAATAGATGCATAAGCATCCAGAAATAATTTCTGACTGATGCTCCGAGGGGGGGTAGCTTAAATTTTTAGTGTGAGCGATACTAATTACGTTCAATTCGGTCCTGGTTAATGGATCGAAAACACGCTATTTCCGTGTATTAAATAAAAGTTTCCATTCGAAATCCGCCTGATTCTAGAGTTCGACGAAAAGCTTCTATAGTTTTACACAAACAGTGCATTTTGGATGGGGGAAAAAAGTTTAAATTGCTTAATTCTAGAAGGATTTCGCATCCACCGGCCGAGGACAAAACAAATTTAGCGTAGTGTTAGGATAAATACTGCACCTCGTTCGTGGACAAAAAGGTTGTGCCATACGTTTGGTTTTTGGTTATGTTACTAGAAATGAACCCATTTTGGATTATTTAATTGTGAAACATAATAGTTGCTATGGTATTCATAGCGAAACGAAAACCAGAATATTTTGATAAAGACTGCATCCTATCCCCATCCCCAAAATACGAAAGTTATACATCTCCCTTCCCGTGGCGGAGGGATGTGATCCTAAAGTTGGAAAGCGGAATTCAAGAACCTAGACGAAGAGCTCTCTGATCTGCAAAATATGCCTGGCGGCATTCCCTGTCGGGGATGCACTGTAATTTTAGCCTGTAAATAACCCCCGTCTCCAAGAGAAAACATAGCCTGGGATGATGGACCTCCTAGAACTGCACAGGTCCAGCAACATATCGAAGTGAACAGAGAAAAGGCCCTTTCAAAAATGACCTTTGCTCTGCTGGCTTTAGTATCGAGGGATAAAAAGACGAAACACCGGTTGTAGTAAACTTAACGTTTTATTTCGCAAGAGAATATACTCCATTAATATCATTGATTATTTGCGTAAAAAAATTGATAATAATAATAAATCGATACCTGTACATTTCTTTCTGTTTTCACATAAATACATGCAGATAGTTGTTTAGCATTTCGTGATATTTTTCACAGCATTTTGAACAACCGAAACATGTCAAGACAGAATTAGTAAAAGTAGGTCAACGGCGTGTGCACGTACAGCACATTAATTGCAGGACTATTTTCGTTTGCCAAACGAATTTTTTCAATAGCGCCGGGGGTCTTCCACAAAGGCCTGGAAATTGCACGTCCATACGTAAGTATATAAATGACGGCGAGAACATAAGCTACACACACACAAGCATTTCAGTCCGGCGTTGCCTGGGTGTTTGGAGGTGTATGTTGAGCACAAAAAACGGTCAATTTGTTTAACTTTGACCCCTATTATGACCTCTTAACATTAATTGTTTTGGGCTCAAATCAAGTTAATAAGTTAGATCCATGTCCAAGGAATCTATACCTAAAATTTCAAGTGTTTAGACCCGAAATTGTCGGAGGAGTTTGGTAGAGTTCTCAAAGGTCAAATCTTTGAACTTTGACCCCTGACCAGACAAATTTCTGTCCGAAAACCAACCACAAAGATTTTCACAAATCTCAGTACTCTGTATATCAAATTTCGAGTCTGTAGACTAAAGATTGACAGTTATTGCGTAGGCAAATGTACACACCCACACAGAGACACGTTCACTTTTATAGATATACTAGCATTTCAGCCCGGCGTTGCCCGGGTGTTTGGATGTGTCTGTTTAGCAAAAAAAATGTGGTAGTATGAAGGCAGGGTCGAACCCGTACCGCGAAGGAGGAAAAAAACGGGGAAAAAACCTGACGTCTATGCTGTTACGACTACCGCCAAACCTGAAGTGACATTTTTTTTTTAAATTAAGGCTAGACAATCGAAAGGAGAGGATGACTTTAAAAAATATCGACGAAAAAAGCGACCCCCCTGTAGAAAAGTGTCCAGTTGAAGGTGAAGATATTAATTTTTTTAGCCAATTTTTCGATATTTGTCGTCTGGAAGGTCGGACTTTAAAACGATACTGATCTTGGTAAAATCCGTCGCCTCCGTCAAAGGTTTTAGGCAGACATGCAAACATACATACATTTATATATTAGTAACCATAAATTTTCGACCCAAACCGATGAAAAAGCTTGCCCTATCTCTGAATACCCTTTATGTAAAATTTTAAATGGTTAGACCAGAAATTGTCAGAGTAATTTGGTAGAGATCGCAGAGGTCAATTTCTTTTTAAATTTGACCCCTATTATGACCCCTTAAAATTTGTTTTGGGCTCAAATCAAGTATTTAAGTTAGATCCATGTCCAAGGAACCTATAGCTAAAATTACAAGTGTTTAGACCCAAAATTATCGGAGGAGTTTGGTAGAGTTCACAAAGGTCAAATCGTTGAACTTTGACCCCTTAATCGCCAAATTTCTGTCCGAAAACCGATCACACCGATTTTCCCAAATCTCAGTACCCTGTATATTAAATTTCGAGTCTGTAGACTGAAAATTGACAGAGTTATTGCGTAGTCAAATATACACACACACAAACACGTTCACTTTTATAGATATATAGATAGATAGATATTACTATCTACTTATTACTTTCATTATCTATTATTTATAATTAATAGTTCCCATATCGTGTTAAATTCTATACTAGGTCTACTTAGTAGTTGATCGTAAATCAATATGTGTTGCTTCTTTGAGTGGTCTTACTCTCCACCGTTCCTTTGTCTTTAATTTCTTTTACTTCGTAATGTAGTAATAAATAGTGATATTTACAGCAAAAAATAAAATAGGTTTAAGGCTCCTAAAAGTTGTATTAGAATTGTCCACAACGACTCATGGCGCATTAGTTCGTGTACTTGAAAAATAAAATCAGTAGTAAAAGTGATAATATCTGCAGATTGAAGGTTCAACCCTCGATCGAAAATACAATTGTGAATTACTTGGGATTTCTATCCATTCGTGGCTGACAGAACGAAAGCGTGCTAACCTTATAAATTAAAATGCCGCGTTCAAAATACCGTGCAGATTCCAGAGTTCGACAGAAATATTCCAGACTTCGACAAGATATACCTGAAGATGGTCGTAGGTTACATCGACTGAAATGTTGTGAAAATGAGATTCAAGATGAGCATAGTACTCTGAAGAATGGAAATACGAATAAAAGACAAATAATTTGAAAAGTTTCATAAATGTTCATATGATAGGTGAAAAAGATGAAAAAAGCGTTAAACGAAAAGCAATTCTAATCATATTATCGATTTGTATTTCTCGCGTTCAAGTAATGAATCAAGTGGAAATCCGTGTTTTTTTACCAAATTGTGAAATGTCAATAAGTCCCGGATGCGTTATGGAAAAGTCCTAAGTGGACAGAATCGAATGTCAATTATGATATAGCTATAGGTCAAAAACAACAAATGTTTCGATAGATAAAACTTCTTGTTAACTTACAGTTTCTTAAATGCAATGAGTAAATGTATACATGGCTTACTGGATAAAAGCACTGGTAAAAATGTAGTAAATTCCATGTAAATATTGCGAGTTCAATTTCAGATAAAAGAACCAAACAATTTTCTTTTCTATTACGGCATATGAACGTTTTGCAGTTATTACCAGTCGCCTTGGATATCCTCGTTCGTAATGGTGTGCTTACGAGATAACGCAGATTCGTGAATAACACCGACGTCGTTCTTCCACATCTGTGTCCGGCGTTTTTTTTTTTTTTTTTTTTTTTTCTTGCGTTCAACATAAGCAATAACTTACATTATCTTCACTTTACACATATAATCACATGTTGCGGGACCTGTGGAAATTCCACAGCGGACTCTTCCATATGTAATATATTGATGTTAGCATTCTGTAGATGTTCAGCATAAATGGAGACGCCCTGATATTGTAGCTCTTGTTAAAACTGCAAAGCAGGGACGCCCGGCATAGCCCGGTCGTAAAATACGCTTAAATATGATATTTGATGTATGTAGATTTCGTATATATTATTATAGAGTCATTTTTATCAATTCTTATATATTCTAAAATTGTGATTTTAAAAATAAAAATATATGCATCCATATGACATTAGTGCACCAGCTTGTATCGAAATTGAAGCTTATGAAGAAAAAATATAATTTGAATTCCTTCAGCTATAATCGAAACTGAAACCAAAACTTATGAAGAATTCTTGGTAAAATTATTTATTTTAGAAATGAAACGCCATAACAATTAAACGGCAGTCACTCGGAAGAAAAAAGATATAAGCGTGATACACACCAAATAACACACACGCCATCGTATTAATACATAGATAACATATTTTCATTCTTTTGATTATATTTACATGCATATAAGGTTTAATTTATAATCTAAGCAAAATCAAGGTTAAAAGTATTTTAATAAAATACTTTTATAGAAATAGTTCTTTTCAGAAGTTTTGGAGATAATGATTAATAGTTTGCATCTGGATTATTCAAACTACCATTTTCATCTTGAATGTTATTTTCACAATGTTTCGGTTGATGTAACCTTCGACTTTTTTTAAGGTGCATCTTGTCAAACTTAGGAAGCTTCGAACGGAACACTTTATTTAATTTACGGAGATTTCTTATTTTCGTTCCGCCAGCCAAGTTACCATGTGGATTCCGTACATATTCATGAGTAAGACACGAAATAACTAAAAACGGTCGGAAGTTACATCGGTCGAAACGTTGAGAATAACATGCAACGTGAAAACATTAGTTCGAATAATTCTACTAAAATAGGTTGTAAGAAAATTAATAGATTTGTTCATCAGCATCATAGTGTATGAATCCAAAGATTCTACTGTTGACATTGATTGCTCACGGATTTTTCTAGTCAGAATTGTTTCATAGAAAGAAATCGGTACTTACGGGAGGGACTACGTGAAGGTTGCCAATATCCTAAGTGGAAGTGATTTTTGTGGGACGAACTGGTTTAGAACTTGAAACACCAAAGTCGTCAGTGTGTTGTAAACCACTAAACCATCGTCATCTTCCAACAGATTTGTTAAAAACGCATTAATCTCTCGGATTTTAGCGAACAGGCTAGAATACAAGCGTTTCTTTGAAACCGCTGTGATTGATATCCGGTCGAATTAATGTGTATGTTTATTTGTAATAAAATAATATGCACTTACAAACGTACTTGAGTGCTTTGGACATTTATCCTGTAAAAACACAGCATTACATGGACACCTATAATCCTGCCCTATAATCGCTCCAGAAAAGAAGGAGCACGATATTTGAAAAATCGGCATAATTATATGATTATACGGCATAATCACATTGGCACACCAGTTCATGTTAGATCACCGAAGTTAGGCATTATTGAGCCTCGTCAGTACTAGAATGGGTGAACATTTGGAAATACCAGGTGCTGTATGTGCTTTTCACTGATCTCTGGATTGTTTCCAGTCGTCCTGGATTTCTCCTTGCTACTGGAATCAAGCAGTGCTGATTCCAGAGAGATATAGTTGAATATTGCACAACCTTTTATTTCAATTCTTTATCAGAATTTGTGGGAGAATGGCAAATACCAATGGTCAAGGAATAATATACAACACGTTTTATATGTAAAATGATTCAAAATCTAATATATAAAATGTTATATGTCTATTTGTATGTCTCCCTATTTTCCAACTATCTCCTCCGAAACAAAAAGTTGCAGGGGCCTCAAATGATTGAATTTTTTACGGACCTTTCATGTGTTTTTAGCCGAATAAAATACCTTTTTAACGGGCCAAAAATGAAAAAATCGTTATACATATGTATATCTAATTTTTAATCATTTCATACGCGTGCTACGTTGGTACAGTGGTAATGTCACCAGCTTTGAATGCTACAGTTTTGCTTTCGGTTTCGATTCTAGTTGATGGCACCCAAATATCCTATTTTTTTCTTTTTTAGAAATCACGACTATGATAATATATACGAAATCTGGATAAATTAAAATTTCATATTTAAGCGTATTTTACGCCTGGGCAAAGTTATATATATATATATATATATATATGATAAATATATATATATATATATATTTATCATGTGTTAACATAAAATGCAAGGAGATATATTCTATGAATCAATTTTCAGTATTAAATTCAACAGTGCTCAATACTCGAGTAAAGCAAAGTAGTAAGGAATCTAAGTAAGGGATGAAAACGGATGATTCTGTGCAGTTTCATTTGAATATAATTACATAATTGTTAATATATATATATATATATATATATATATATATATATATATATATATATATATATATACACACTTCAGAATAGTGTAATGCAATAGTTTGAACAAATATATAATTTCCCTTACTGCCTTTACTCTATGTTTTTAAAAGTTTTAATTTTGATTTTCTATGTTTATTGTATTTAGAAAATTAGATATAAACCCTTATAATTTGCTAATATTTTTGCCTCTGAGGCAGACATCGAAAACCTATAGGTTAAGGAGATATACTTTTTGAATTGTATCCTTTGTCTTGCATGTAATAAAAATTATAGATTTGAAACTATTTCACGTCATAGAATTTAAATTACTAATATATACATATATTATTGTCAACATTACATATATATATATATATATATATATATATATATATATATATTAACAATATAACTTACTATGTATATTATATTACTCTTTGTATGTTCCAATTTTCTCAAAAACTACTGATCTGATCTTGATGAGACTGGACAGTAGCTATGCGAAAGTACAGCGAACTAAGTGTAAATAATATATGTTCGCTGCACATTTAGTATTAATAGGTATTAGTCACCACAATACCACATTTACTCTAGAAGTTGAGTATGAAGCATCCATACTAAGCCACTTGACTAATACTTTGCTCCTTTCTATCGGTCTAAAAATTTATTATAATATATATATATATATATATATATATATATATATATTAAAAAGCAAAATCTTAATGGTCAATTTTCCTCTACGGCTGTGTATGTTGAACACTAACAAAGGTTACGGAAAGTTGTTTGGAAGCAGCGGATATATAGTTTCCAAAGATAATTCTAATATACAGAAAGAAAGACAAATGAAAAAGGCAGAGTGCAACAGATCACTTCTAAATATCATCCACGTAAGACAGTTAAGTTCTTAGGACATATAATGCGAACAGACAGGATGGAAAAATATTTGATGCATGGGAAAATCGTCGGTAAAAAAAGAGAGAAAGACGGAACAAATTACACGGACGATCTCGGCAAGATCACAAAATGCACAACCATAGACTTCATTAGAAGGACCGAATGCAGAAGTGAATGGAGAGCCATGATCATCAATGTCTGGGAAAACAGACCTGATACATGCGGAAGATCATATAAGAGAGAGAGAGAGAGAGAGAGAGAGAGAGAGAGAGAGAGAGATCTGTGTAATCATATGAAGAGATCACCGGGGAGCCATGAACCGCCCAAAATATCAGCTAAGCCGCGCAAAATGTATAAATATGATCAACATTTATTCTGAGATATTGATTGTCTAATGCAAAACAGAAAAAACAAGACATTCCTGCGTATTCACATCCATGCAATAAATATCGTGTAACATCGTAGATAATGTTCATATAAATGTGTGATTACAAAAGTGTCTGGCGTTGTCCGGGTGTTAATTTCGTTGATATTAGATTTATTCGTAAAATCGAGTAAAATGATTAACAAGCTTTCCCCACTATATCTGTGCCTAAATCAAAACGCGGATTCCATGAACAAAGCTTCTTTCTTAGAACTGTGGAACTGTTCAGTCTGCCTGCTTCCCACCGGACTACGACTTGGATGTGTTCAAGTCCAACGTTAACAAATTCCTAATGAATTATTGTTTATTATTATCCTTGGCGTTTTATCACTCAGCACTTCTTAGTAGGCATTATTTAATTTCTGATTTCTTTTGAAGCGATGTAAAATAATAAATGTCTGATATTTCAGAGGACATAAAAAAAAAACTGTCACCCGTGTAATTTGAGGGATAACTATTTTAATAAATCTACAAAAAGCATCCTGGTACATGCTAAAAGCGTGTGTGCGTTCCCAGTTCATACATAATAAAAGCGCGCAAGAAAACAAAACGCGAGAAACAGATTTGAGAGGACAGCATCAGTGATGTCCATTAATCAGTCATTAATCGACAATTTTATATCAGTTTGTGATATTTAATTTCTGTTTGCCTTCTTTACCTGACCTTAATCTGAAACGTCTTGCATCAAAGTCGTTGATGATATAAAGAATTTCACTTGGTCGTTTCCATATTTAAAAAAAAGCGGCGTTTTTTGTATTTTTTCTTCGTCCTTAACAAACTGGGTATTCAAGATTAGTACAGAGATTTAGTTTGACTTCACCAACTCTCTCTCTCTCTCTCTCTCAATATATATATATATAACAATTAAGCTACGTGGATAAAATACGGAAAATTCTGTGTAGCTTAATTGCACTATATGTTTTCATAACTTGCGTATTGAGCACTGTTGAAGCAATACTGAAAATCGATACATAAAATAGTGCATCTCCCTATAAAATTTCATGTGGATATATGACATCATACCATAATTTAATCAAATTTCTTAATTTCTTTAAGTACATTTTGATTCATAGAATTGTTCCTGCTCACTTTCAAGACAAATTTCCAATAAACACTTTAGCCGCCATTACAAAAACACTAATAAGAAGAACAATAAAATTACTAATAACAACCAAATGCATCCTAATCAAAAAATCAACGGAAAAAAATTAACAATTGTCTACTATAGAAAATCTGGGCAGGAGCTGCTAAAAACAGCCTATCCTGCCTTGACAGAGTACAAAATAGACTTCGTGGCTTAGTGGGGGATGACCTTTTCTCTACCCTGCAACCTCTCTCTCACAGAAGAGACGTTGCGAGCTTATCCTTGTTTTATCGTTATTTCCATGGCAGGTGCTCGTCTGAGCTCCAATCTCTGGTCCCCCCTCGCCAATCTTTCACGAAAAACACCCATCTAGCTGAATCCACTGTGAAAAATTTCCCCCACTCTATATCTGTGCCTAAATCAAAACGTGGATTCCATGAACAAAGCTTCTTTCTTAGAACTGCACGCCTATTGAACTCTGTTCCGTCTGCCTGCTTCCCACCGGACTACAACTTGGATGTGTTCAAGTCCAACGTTAACAAATTCCTAATGAACCGCCCCCTTAAGTAAACACTTCATCAAATCTCCACACTAACGTAATGTACTTGCAATAACCCTTATCCCTGAGTGGCTTCTGGGCCTTGATAAGTGGTGATCACTGTGTAAAAAAAACATCATTTACTAGCGGGGATACCTGGTGTTGCCCGAGTGTGAAGGGGTGGTGTAGTAATGAACCCTGGTAGACATCCCGGGTGGAGTGTTTAAAAAGTGGTAGTGGCGGGGGTGAGAAGGTGGGGAGGATCAAAACAACAGTAAGCAGCCCGGATTGAGGTTCATGTGAATATGATGCCCGGATGTGTGGAGGTTAAGGGTAACAAAAAAAAGCGAAAAATAAAAAAAAGGTAGTAGGTAGGCAGGCTCGAACCCGTAAGTCGAAGGAAAAGACTGAAAAAAAAAATAAAATAATAACGTCTTAGTCGATGTTGCCATCGCGCGAGCGGAAGTGGAGAGCGTCGAAATGAAGCATAGTCAATCGAAAGGAGACGATGACGTTGGAAAAATGTCAACGCAAAAAACGACACTTCCTTGTACAAAACCGTCGAGATGAGGGTGAAGGAATGAATGTTTTTGGCTAACTTTTGGATATTTGTCATCCTAAAGACCAAGGTTTAAACCGATACTTAAATGGTTAGGATCCGTCGCCTGTGTCGAAAGTTTTCTTTTTTTTTTTTTTTATACAAGGTGGTCACCACTTATCAAGGCCCGGAAGCCACTCAGAGATTAGAGTTATTGTAAGTACAGTACGTTAGTGTGTATATTTAAAGTGTCTACTTAAGGGGGCGGTTCATCTGGAATTTGTTTACGTTGGACTTGAAGACATTCAAGTTGTAGTCAGGAGGGAAGCAGGCAGACGGAACAGTTCCACAGGCGTGCAATTCTAAGAAAGAAGCTTTGTTCATGGAATCTACGTTTTGATTTAGGCATAGATAAAGAGTGGGGAAAGTTTTAGACAGTGGATTCAGCTGGACGGTTGTTTTTCGTGAAAGATTGGTGAAAGATTGGAAAAGCATCGCAAAAGAAACAAACAGGAATTATCACCGCTGTTCAATAAAACAAGCATAAGAGAAAAAGTGCTGTTGAAATATACGAATTTCTAATAAACTTATGTTTTTAAAAGGTTTCTTAAGTGATTAGTTCAATCAGATAATCTAAAAAAAAAAAAGAAAACGAAAACAGAATCGTTGATATTTGTTTCTCTTCATTTTCTTGATTGCTGCAGACTAATAAAAACAATGTTAGTTACGTCATTATCAAGATAAATCTGAAAAAAGGTCTCTTATTTTCTTACACGTCTTCCATTCATGTTTAAATAGAATAATAATACATACAAAATACATAAAGTGTTTCTTCTTAATAAATTGAAATATTATGTAGCCATCCCGAAGCAGTTGCTTCGATGTGTTACTGCTCATTTGTATGTCTGGACGTAGCAAGTGTTTTCATACTGAGATTATTTCCTACTGCGATTAGCAATGTCAGTCATATTCGCCAATGCACTTGCTAATAACTAATAAATTCTCGCATTTATTTTTGTTTACATATCGCCATGCTACTAATAACCTAGAGAACTATTATCGCTACTAATAATCTAGAGAGCTATTATCGCTACTATTATATAAAAGTCACTGTGTGTATGTTCCTTCCTCATAGGTCTCGAAAAGTCTGAACACATCTTTTGCAAATTTCACACAAAGCTAATTTATATATCTGGCAATGTTCTTATGTTTTGTACAGAAATTTATCCGAACCTCGAAAAAATTCGATCCTAAAAATAGTCTTTCTTTCTTATAGATAAAACAAAAATAATTTTTACGTAGGAATATCTTATGTTACACTAGCCAAGGAAGACAGAATCTCAGCAAATCATTTCTTAAAAAAACAAAAAAAAAAACAACATAATTATTGACATCTGGAAATATAGCTTAGTCGTATACCATTCGACTACAGATGTCCAAGCCCGGGTGTACTTCACCATTTTATGTTAATATTTTCTTATTCAGGAGTTCAATTTATGATAAAAGAAGAGATGCCATTTAAAATCGCCGCAAATAATTTTTTTGTTTGCATATTTTAAAACTAAACATTAATCAGAAATGACTTTCTAGGGTATTCATCGTCAAACCCAAATATCAGCTGACGTGATATTGTAAACAAACACAGACGGAATTTGATGAACGACATTATCATTATATTTTTTATTTTGTTATAATTTTGTGAATTAGTTCACCGGGCAAACCATTCCTCGTAATATATAATATTCAATAAGTGCATTGAGTCTATAATAATACATCCGTAATCTGCATAAATTAAAATATCATGTTTAAGCGTACTGTACGACCGGCCAATATCTGGCGTCCAGCTAGTTTATCGAATAGAATTGCTTTCTTTACATTTTCTTATAATAGCGAGATTTTAATCGTTACAATCATATTTGTTCCATACTATCTAGGTACCTTTAATTAATAATTTACTTTTGTGTCACAATTTAATCACATTTTTGTTAAAAGTATTTTGTTAAATTGTTTGTCGTTGCTCAGAATAACGGGGAAAATTAATCTAGAATTTAAAACAAATAGTGTAGGCTCATTTTGTCCCGTCATTCATCATTGGGTTGGATTATTTGTGCAAATCACGATCTTACAAGTCCCGCAGCCTACGACCCGATAGAGTCTCGCAGCCTACGACCCGATAGAGTCTCGCAGCCTACGACCCGATAGAGTCTCGCAGCCTACGACCCAAAAGAGTCTCGCAACCTACGACCCAAAAGAGTCTCGCAACCTACGACCCGAAAGAGTCTCGCAACCTACGGCCTGAAAGAGTCTCGTAGCCTACAATCAGAAAAAATATCACAGCTTATTTGATCATCTCAGAGTTAAATTTAGTATCTAAACAACATAATCCATAAACAAGTTGAATATTAAATCCTGCTGAAAAGGGTGGTGAAAAAGACAGGCACACTAGCAAACGCGGGTATATGTATACGTTACACCATGGGCTCATTTCTCGAGAAAAGAGAGCTTGTTAAAAAAACGAAGGTTTCATATTGCTGAAACTTATACTCAAAAGGAAGTAAACCGTGGCACAAAAAAGGAATTAAGTTAAAACACACAAAACTTTTTGAAGTTTTTTTTTATTTATTACTTGTTATATAAACTAAAGACATCTTGGAGACTTTAAATTCAATAATTATTTCTTTAGATTTTGTTTCATCTTTTTAGCCTAGAGTTGTGAGATGTAAAGAAGCTATTTTGGATTATTCGGACTATTGTTCTCATATTAAGTGTTATTTTCACGTTTTGGCAAATGTAACAGCCGATCTTTGTGAGGTGTATCTTGTTAAACTAATTGGAGAATCCGCAAGGACTCGTTACCTTAAGTACTTGATAAATTACTAGGCTATATGCTGTTCTGAGTGACTGGTAGTTGAAGGTTCAATACTCAGTACGTGCGATAGTAAGAACACAATTGCAAATTTCTTCAAACTTCTATCCGATTTTGCTAACGAAAGCATACTAATCCCATGGATTAAATAAAGGATTTCGTTCGAGATTATGTGTTTTCGAGTTTGACAAGATACACCTGAATAAAGTCGGAGGTTACATCGGCTGAAACGTGAGAATAACACCAAGATGTGCACACTAGTCCAAAAATAATCCAAAAATTCGCAATTCTCATCTCGAAAACATGTGAGGATTCTAATTATGAATCATAATTACTTCGTCTGTCCTAGGTCGTTATGAACTTAACACTGGCTGACGATAACAAGAATTAGTGATTATAACTGTACAGGGTACTTCCAATAAGTTTCCAGACTTTTTTCGTATGGCCACTTTTATTGATAGTACACACATGAAACTCTAGTCCCCTTCGAAGTAATCTCTAGTTGCAATGAACTTGTACCGTTGCAACAACTTCTGGAAGGCCCAACAGAAGTCCTCTTGTGTGAGTGTGTCAATGACCTTCGTCACAGCCTCTTTCATTTCAATTGTCACATAACGACAGCTTCTAAAGTTTTCCTTGAGCTTAGGGAATAACCAAAAGTCACAGCAAGCAATGTCTGGACTATGGGGAGGGTGAGGAAATGTCTTGATGCCTATTTTGGTCAAATAGTCTGATCTTCTCCGAGCAGCATTGGGACAAACTTTGCGCAAATCTTCTGCAGCTTCCGTTCCTCGCGAATAGTTGTGTACAGTCCCATAATGACATCAAACTTTGCACTTATTGTATTTATAGACACACGACGGTCCTTACCCATGAACTTATTTGGCCAATCGACTCTCGTATTCTGACTTTCTTACTCCCATACATCTCTCATTATCCCTCACAAACTACCTGCCTTCCTTGAATCTCTTATTCCACTCAAAACCTGATGCTCGATTCATGCAAGAGGGTCCAAAAGCAGTCTAGCGTATTCTGTCGCATTTTTCCAAGTTTAAAACAGAATTTTGTTGCATATCGTTCTTCTAAAGTATCGTCACGTCTCGATTACATATTTGAAATTCACTTGCTATGACAATCAGCCTTTATTAGGGTGTATTTTAATTCCTGCTGTGGCTGTTCATTTGAACCTAAATTCATAAAAATTGGTCAGTCATATCATAAGATGTATAGCAATAACATTGAATTCTCAAGAGTCTACGTCGATTTTAAATGCCTGTACAAAAATGTCTAGAAACTTATTGAAGGCACTTCGTATTATTGCTGCATATACTATTGCAAAATTATATTAATTATTATATTACGCCTGTCTGATGGGTGTATAATTCTTTCATGTTGATTTTCTAGTCGCTGTCATCCTCGCCGTCGTTGTGTACCAAATTGTTGAAAAAAAAAAAAGAAAAGAAAACTTATGCCGACACTAGTTTTGTTTATAAAATATTTAATATTTATTCAAAAAGGCAGAACTAGAAAATCCGATATATCAGCCGCCCAACACGTGCTGTTCTAATTTAGGGCAACAAAAACATGTTATTACTCGTTCAAATCTGGTAAGCTAAGAAGAGCGAGAGAGATTTCGTCGGAAATCATATGACCTCGTCTCCCGCCAGATGTAATCGACTTCAAGATGATTGATTAATCGTTCCTTTTGTGTTTTTCTTTGACGCAAACGCTGGCACATTTTCTCAATAAAAATACATAATTTCTGTCAGTACGAAGACTATTTAATGTTAAATTAATTGAATAATTAAAACAATATTCCTGAATAATTATTGGACAATTTTTTTGTTAGAAAATTAAAATCAAGAAAAAAAAATACCATTCATTGTCTCGAATAAATATTTAACAAATTTATAGCCAGATTTTTTTTATATATATTTTCCTTTTTACGATTTTTGCTATTGGTCAACAAATGATAAACACGTAGATTTTTTATTTATAATAAACCAATCATAGAAAAAAAATGTTTCTTTCTGAGTTTTCGTATTAAAGTAAAGGAGCTCAGTGTTTCGGCACTTTCCGGCGTTTTCCGTAAACCGCTCGGAAGATTCCGATGATAGCTTTGACCTTATACTGCATGATTTACGGTTATTGACTACAGCAAAATCCACCTGAACAAGGTCAGAGAGTACAGTGGGCAAAGCATCTGAATAGAACAATCACGGTGTGGATATCCGATTACACAATATAAATGACAACACCGAATCTTCACTGGGTTTTAACTGATATTTTTACAACTTCTTCCTGGTAAACTAATTATTTACGGAATACACGAGCATTTAAGCTTAAAATAAAGATAACGAATGCTAGTTAACTTGAAAGAAAAAAGTATTTGGAATGCAGTTTCTTATGTGGGACAAACGCCAACAACATATCGCATTAATTAGAAGATTCCATACACTAAGACAGGCATTTACAGAAATAAACTTCTACTCTAACGTTTAAACTCATCGGCATAACATTTATAGCCAACATGAATTAGAATACATGCATAGAAGATACTATCAACTTTTCTGTAAGGAAAGTAGGCTCCCTCTACCGTACTTTAACGAAATGTGCACCGATGAACGTCTTGATCTAGTGAATTCCGTTGACATAAATACACATTAAGTCGCCCACCCAGATTATATACATAAATCCCACCCAGATTATATACATTAATCCCATCCAGATGTCGGAAAGTTTTCTTCTTTATGTCTTTCCTTGAATTTCTTATTAAAAGTATCGATCTGTTAAAATTGTGTCCTTTGGAACATGTGAACAGTTGCCACCCTTTGTTCGTGTATGGGTTTGTGATGATGTGTATTTTTGCGTGATCTGTATATAAACGAAGGAGTTGGCCTGTTTCCCTATCTCTGTGTTCAAATATAAATAGACAAACGGTTTCTCCGTGTCTGTGAGTGTTAAAACTAAAACATGGCTACGTGTCCATTTCTCTTGTGAACGTCGATATGACTTCCAATATGAATTTTGTTTAAAACAAATAAAGTATGTTTTTATTTGATTCTTAATACAACATAGAGAAATCAATGTTTTTGAATTTATTTAGATGAAGAATGATAATTTTGATTATTTTGCAGAAGTTCAAGTGTAATGTGAACAGACATGTTGCTCAACTCCCTACGTAGTATCCCTGCAACTTATGACCCCGATTGTAGCCCACTACATCAAAGTAGCACTGTATCTTGTATGGGATGAAAATAGAATTACAAAAACTGATTGGAAGCAATGATGGGAAAACGTGGAAGGACTGGTTTTTATTCAGAATTGTTTTTCCCCCGAGACTAATAGATTTTCTCAAGCTTCAGAGTCTTATCTAGAATAACGTTTCATCCACCACTAGAAAAAAAAAATATCCGCAGCATAATAAAAACCGTGACCGTACAACCACTTGATATTCCCCAATTGTCAGCCATCTAAACATTTATGAGGTTCAACGTTGTTTAACCTTAGTTATTCGAGGAGAATCCGTGTTTTAACGTTTGTTATAAATCATTCCATATCTTACTAGATGTCTGCCCTGCAATGCCCGGTCGTGAAATACGCTTAAATATGAATTTTGTTTTTAATTCATGCAGATTTCGTGTTTATTATTATAGTCAATTCTATATTAGTTATAATTATAATATATTGTAGCCAATATATTATAATTATGTCAACAGTTTAAAAAATATGAGTTGGGTACCTTCAACTAGAATCGAAGCCAACACATATAGCGCTCCAACCTTAGTCGTTTCCATTTGAGCTATTGTCAGATGGATAATAAAAAGTTAAACAATCAACCAACTTTTACGTATAAATGTATATTTGCGCATGCATACAAATAACACGTTTAGTCGACTTATGCCAGCCAAATTTCATTTTATTTTTCAATTTTAACCCCTTAGTATCTATTCTTACTGATTAAGATCCCACACAAAGAAAAAAAAAGCGTTCCACAAAATAAAATAAAAAATGAAATCATTGGACTCGCCTCGTGCCGCTCTGCTATCTTGCGTTTCAGAAGTGACGCACGTTGAAAAAATAATGGAAAGACAGACACATAAACATAGTGAATTTTATAAATTAGATTATTATTGGTAAATATGTCTTATGTAGTATTAGTTAGGTTGAGCATATTTGAGACTCGTTCAACACCGAGTTAATCTGCTAGTTGCCATATAAGTTTGAAGTAAATAAAAGTAAAACTGAGCAATAAGTCTGCTAGTTTATAAGACTTACTAAAGACAAGTAAAATATATATAACCACAATTATGTTCACAGACCGGCTCTCGTCAGATCACCGAAGTTAAGCAACGTTGAGTCTGACTAGTACCAGATGGGTGACCATTTGAGAAGGCTAGGTGATATATGTACCGCGCCGAGTCGTAAAAATTTCTAGGTTAGATTCTGTGATGCATTAATTCACTGGGGGAGATGCACCCCAGTCTTCGTTAAGATATGCATCGAGAAGAGAATAACTCTGATGTAAAAACCTGTGTTCTGTTGTATACTCTGTCCTATGACAGTCATCTGCACCGACAAAGGTTAGCAGTGATACCAGAAAGTGTGGTTGGTTCTACACAAAACCTTCACCACTATAAACACATCATCTGTGTTGATTTCCGAGCAACTTAGTTGTTGCGGCGGAAGCCCATACGTCAAACTCGACGGGTGAGTCCATTTTATATATATATATATATATATATATATATATATATATATATAAAGAGAGAGAGAGAGAGAGAGAGAGAGAGAAAGGGAGAGAGAGAGCACCGTGTATGTCATATTCTGCTTTTCTGCAGTTAAATTATCAATCATTAATTTTGTAGCACACCTGCTAAGCATATAAATCAGTAATGAGGGCTATATTTAGTTATATACAATAGAAGAACAGGGGCTTCAGCCCCTTTCTGAAAATGCAAATACCCTCAACTATAACCTTTTTACAATAATTGTAATCACATTCTAATACTAAATAGCATACATTAATAAATATTTTTTAAATTTAAATTTTTTGTGGTAATAAAATAGGTCGTTGTTAGCGGCAAAATTTTAGTAAAACAACCTATTTTAAAATTTATATATTTCCGATGTACATAAAATTTTAACTATAGTTACGAAACACCAATTAATCCAGTTTTCTTTGATCTTCAATTTCTTAAGATCGCTTAAGCTTGAGTCACAAATGCCAAACATTTTTTTTTCAGAATTAAAATCATTTCTAATAAAAATTGGAACAGGAATTCTAAACATAAGATTTAACACCATATCTAGAGCATATAAAAAAAAATCATGCCAGTCTGTTCTATTGAATGAGTGAATGTTATCCTTTTACCACCTCTGGTAATGGGTATATTTCTATGCGTGGTGTAGCAATCGGTCTCCGAAGATTAACAGGGGTACCACGTGAAGGTTTGCTACTTGACCCAAAAGAAATACACCCCCAGGGTTCAAACCTTGGTAGAAAAAAACTAGGTGACTCTAAATAGAGCCAGAGCCAAAGTAGGCAAAACAAAAGACAATCTCCACAAGTGGGGCCTAGACACCTCACCTTTATGTCCATGTGGAGAGGTACAAACGATGCACCACCTTAGGGAAAACTGTTGATTGGGTCCTCATTGCTCAAACCAAGACCTTAAGGAGGCAAACAGCACCGCCATGCGATGGGTTAATTTCTATTGCGATAAAATATATGAGTAGTGAATGTTATGAACTAGCAGAATACCTGCCCTGGGACCTGTATTCTGTTTGCATATGCATTTGTTAGTAGCGAAGCAATATTTCTGCATTTTATGTTGTTTCCTTCTTTTTTATTTGCATGTTCTGCAAGATGGCTAGTTATGAAAGAAAACAACAAGCATTAATAGAGCAGAAGAACCAACATTATTTTCTCTGTCAATCAGCCACACCCAGCCGTAAAAGATGTCATGTTAATATGTCTACTAATAACAATTTATAGCAAAGCATTGACCTTAGATCAGAACCAATGAACCTCATTTGGCATGTCTGCTATTTGAACGACGACCGTCATTTAATGTGATGTACTTTCCTTGGACATTCACGTGATATTGTCCATCTTCAGTGGACCAGCAAGGGATGCTTTTGATCAATTCGTTGGGATACATATATATTTTTAACAATGATTGTTTTCTTAAATTAAACTGTACTTTATTACTGAACGCAAATCTAGCTTAAAATTTGAGTGAAACTATTACATCGCATGAGTTACAAGTTAATATTTTAAAATTTAAGTCTTTGTATAAAATCAAGAAAAAGACGTGCTTATACACAAAACCAATACTTATATTAGAACTTATTCATATTGCGTTGCATAGTTAAAAAAAAATTTGGGCATATTTTACAAAGAATTTGGTTATTTGCACACACGCACAAATTCATATATATATATGTATATATATATATATATATATATATATATATATATATATATATGAAAGTTCTAAGTATAATAAAACTTTATTAGATCATCTAATAAGTAAAGCTTTTTATGTCATACTATATCGATGCTTAATGCTTCTCATCAAAAAAGAATATGTATATAAACTAAACCTAACAGAAATAAACAAATTAAAATATACTATAAATAATATATATATATATATATATATACAGGGTGCCCCCCCCCAAAAAAAAAGGTTTCTTAGTGTTTTGCCCGAATGAAATGAAACTTTGGTCATAGCTAGTTTATTATATTCAAAACATCACATCAAAACACTAGGGTCTTTGGCCTTTTTTTTCTCCGCTCTACAGCATATGTTCTAGATGGCCTCCATTTAGCTTTTATTTTGGGGGGGGGGTCACTCTGTATATATATATATCGGTTGAATAAATAGTACAAATATAATTTGAATAAATATACAAAAAGAAATATGCATGTATGATATAAGAAAAAACGTACTTTATAGTTTAGGTTAATGAAGCTTCATATAACTTTGAAGAGTTATTTAAAAATTTGCAATAGAACTATAAATATAAATGAAAGAATTATATTTTGCTGTGATTTTATGCAAATTTAGAAGCAGAAAAATCTCGGACAATTCAAAGCCTACTTGACTAAATTCTACACGAAAATACCTTCATAAAAGTTTGTTATCAAACGAAACGGTGCAGTATTAAGTCGGAATTTCATGCAAAATCTTCTCCAGAAATGTCTAGAAAAGCAATATAATTCTAAAAGCGAAATGAAATAAACCAAAATGATCTCAGGAACATCAGAAAAATGTCTAAAAAAAACAAACAAACAAACAAACAAATTTAATTTCTCGAAGAATCGAGGCAAACTTAACCTGAACAACTGACAAAATATTAAGGAACTTTTACATAGTTCAATCACGACCGATTATATCTTCCATTTGATAGGTTTTAGTTTGGCATAATATAGACAACTTCTTATCTGAAAATTAAAATATTTCAGATTTGTATTAAATTTTATATATAGCTATTATTATTATGATTATTATTACTACTACAGTATTTAAGCAAAATTCTTCTGAAGATTAAAATTTTAGACATTTTCGAGAACTATGTAATGCAATTGGATCAAAATTACAACGATATATTCTAAATACGAAGTTTAGTATCATTATATCCAGATTTTAATTTTACTATGGCAATATAAAAATGAGGCAAAACTTCTGTTTAAAAATGTTTATAATTTTTACTCGTTCTAAGGACAAGGATTCTGTTAGTTTCTATGTGTATAATAATTATTTCATGTATTCACATATATTATAAACATATATCATTTTATCTATTGATATTTACATTAATAGAGCTCAATAGAGGGTAGAGTCTGGCAGTAATTTCTAAAAATATCGCAATTAAACTACACAGATGTAACAGAGCCGCTAGCGCTGGTAGCAGCAGCAACCGCATAACACATATGCAACCGCAGCAGCAATCGCATAACACATATGCAAATAACCGAGCCAGTGCGCGAAGTGATGCCACAGCGGAGGAAGAGAAGAGAAATAAATAAAGAAAGAAAAACGCACTACGTGGCGAGGATGGGAGAAGAAATTGCGTATCGGGGAAGATGAACGTTTGGCCCGTGGTGGCGGGAAACTTAACTACATAGGAGATGACAAACTGAGAGAGTTTTAAAACGAGATGCAATGCGTTATTTTGGAAGAATCATGAATAAATGCATTTCATTTCAGCTGAAAACGCAGAGTCGAATTTCTTTTTTTGTTTTTTTGTGTTTTTTCCTTGCAACTGTCTCAGACGTAACGCGTAAGTCTGAGTGCGAAAAAGTAACGGCTACGTTACACAGAGGCGTTTCGCGTTTTATCCCCATGGGAATGAATCAGGTTAAAATGCATGTAATTCTGACGATTCCCGAAGAAAATAAAATGTGCAAAAGTTAACTGCCATAAATATGCTTTCATAACTTATCTAGCTCTACTCACGTATTGAGCATTGTTGAATACTGAGAATTGATATATTACATATATTTTTTTATAACATTTTATGTAGATGCATGAAATAATAATTAGGTCCTAAAGTAGTTGAGTACTCATAAAGTACTACCATTGGCTAATTGAAACATTAACTCGTGGGAGAGAATAACAATGAATCTGAATGGTTAGCAAGCTAGTCAGATGGATAAAAAAAACACTTAGTAGCAACGAATTTTATATATTTTAGCCTGAAGTTTTCTTATGGGGATGAAACGCTGACGCCTCTGTCTAGCCTTATTGCTATAAATGTATTCCATAACTTTTTCGTTATGTGTATATTGAGATCGTAGCCCACACCTGACTTTGATTAGATTCATTAATTAGTTATTTTTCAATTACCTATCGAGTCGATATTGAACTTAAATCCGCCCAATGTTGCAAATTGAGGGTTTGTTTTGATGACACCCATGCACCTGGCTATTACATGATCGTTTTCAAGTCTAACGTGAATAAATGCGTTGAGACATCTTAAAAAGTTAAGCCCTATCCAAGTTCCACTATTACTGATGGTCATGGTGTCCTCTCGCCATCCACCAAATACTTATCAACTCTTACAGTTGCCTCCGGGCCATGCTAAGTAATGTCCCCCCATTAAAAAAAATAGATATCGTTTCCCATGTAATCGTACACTATCCCTTGTTTTTTGTGTCTTCATTTCTTTAAACATATGAATAAATTATACTAATTCATTAAATGTTAGTTAACTCACCTGTAATCATATACTAGCAGACCGCCCGGCGTTGCCCGGTCGTAAGATACACTTAAATATGATATTTTAGTTCATGCAGATTATGTATTTATTATTACAGAGAAAATACTTTATTGATTATATTAACCTACTATATAGTAAACCTAATTATATGTACCATGATATAAAGAGTTTTGACTTACCCTACACCCCAATTGATGTATACTCTTATTGAGTAAATTAATATATATATATATATATATATATAAAATTGGGTGCCATCAACTACAATCGAAATCAAAACATACAACTTTCCACCTTCATCCGTTAGCCTCTAAGCCATGTATATATAAGTTATGAAACTATATATGGATATAAAGTTACACAGAATATTCCGCGTTTCATTCTCGTGAGAATTCATCAGAAGCGGAATATTCTGTGTAGCTTAATTGCCATATATATTTTCATAACTTACTACCTAGCTCTACCTGTGTATTGAGCACTGTTGAAATACTGAAAATTTACGCATAAAATTATATCTTCGTATATTAATTTATGTGATTAAATGAAGTATACATAATATATAAATTCACTTTTTTTTTTTTAAAAGATGGAATCGCCCGATCGTTGATGACAGGATTCAAGCAAGTCAGCAAGCAAGGACTGGGCCACTACTGCCATCAAAGTAACTCATTGAAGTCCTTGGGAGTTGTCCTGGTTGCTGGTTGTTATTGCATGGTGGCCGAGATCCATTGTTCATTATTTGCTTTCCTGTTTGGAGGCGAAACTATTTCGGGCTGTAAATGGAACATAAATCAGAAAGAACAAACAAGAGGAAGGCAAATAGTTATTCTGACGCAAAGGAAATATCTTTCTAATTAACGCAGGTTAACGCTGAAGATGCCAACAAGTGGTATTGAGAGTCAACGATAATAGCGACTGAATTAAATCTTGGGTGGTCCGAACGTTCTCTTTCGACTTGGTCAAGGTTAGGGGGCTTTTAGATTGCACTGTGTTACTTAGACTCTTCTGTTGTCACCCCCCTCTTGCTCCCTATTTTATTAATACACATAAAGGGACACGCTATCTTTGTTTGCCGCCTTTTATCACTTAAATAAAACTGTCATTTATTCGAACTCGTTTTTAATAGTTTTTTGATGTTTTCATTCTTATTTATGAGATTTTAATTATATATATATATATATATATATATATATATATATACACTGACGTTAAAGGTTATAACAGATGTAGTGATATTTAAATCTAATAGATATGTTTAATCTTGAGGTTAATAATTATCTTTGCTTATATAAATTATTTATTACACAAACAATATTGGCTACATATGTGCATACATGTTTCTGCTGTGGTTTATTTAAAATTGTAACGTTATCAGACTGAATCTTATAATTGTAAGATCCGGCCTGATAATGTTGCATTTTTAAAGAAATCGGAGCAGAAACATGTATACACATGTGTAGCCAATATTGTTTGTTTACATAGATATACTATAAAATTCCTTTTGTCATTGAGCACGTTTTGATAAATAGCGGGATTTAAGTGGATTAAGGAAACTACAGCGATACAATCACAGGCTCTCATATTGTGTCATATATATATATATATATATATATATATATATATACATGATGATTGCAACATCTTGTCATACGGGTGCCACTCCATCAAACTCTTAAAGTCCATGAGCCCAAAAATGACTTCCATCGCCACAGGACCATTTTAATAGACAAATGCCTGAGGGCGTATCTATACACAGATGATGTTACAGACTCTTAGCTTTGTACGACAGCTAAGTCTCTCTCTCGGTTCAAAATGTTGAGATCCAGCAACAAGCAAGAACAAGATAGCCAGCAATAAGTTAAACTGCAGATCAGCTTAATGCGGGTACTGGTCACCCACTTTGTTTTTTTTTAATCAGAGATTTGCTTCTCCTAAAAAGGTTGCCTTCACCACGGCTTACGGGAGCCCTCTCCACTCCAACACACACATGATGATTGCAACGTCTTGTCAGACGAGTGCCACTCCCTCAGACATTTAAAATCCATGAGCCCAAATGCCCGAGGGAGTATCTATACAAATATGATGTTACAGAGTCTTAGCTTTGTACGACAGCTAAGTCTCTCTCTCAGTTCAAAATGTTGAGATCCAGCAACAAGCAAGAGCAAGATAGCCAGCAACAAATTAAACTGCAGACCAGCTTAATGCGGGTAATGGTCTTCCGCTTTATGGTTTTTTTAAATCAGAGATTTGCTTCTCCTAGAAAGGTTGCCTTCACCACGGCTTACGGGAGCCCTCTCCACCCCAATACACATATACACACACACACAAACACACACAAATATACACGGTGCTAGTTGGCCGTTGACCCAGAAAAAGAGTTCATTCGCCCTTTGGAAGGTCTTGTTTTTAATCCTTCAGGGAGACTAGCCACCCTCCTCACCAAACAATCTGGTGGGGGAACCAGTTTAGTTGCCAGTGACCCGACCATGAGGCAGGTAGTACTTATATATATATACTAGCAATGGGTGCCCGGCGTGGCCCGGGTGTTTTGAGGTGTATGCTGAGCAAAAAAAACAAACAAAAAAAACGGTCAATTTTTACCCCTACTATGACCCCTTAAAATTTATTGTTTAGGGCTCAAATGAAGTTATTAAGTTGGATCCATGTCCAAGGAACCTATATCTAAAATTTCACGTGTCTAGACCCAAAACTGTAGGAGGAGTTTAGTAGAGTTCCCAAAGGTCAAATCGTTGAACTTTGACCCCTTAATCGCCAAATTTCTGTCCGAAAACCAATCACATCGATTTTCCCAAATTTCAGTACCTGTTATTGCGTAGGGAAATGTACACAGACACTTTCACACACACATATATATATATATATATATATATATATATATATATATATATATATATATATATTAGTAATAAGTAGTGGTATATTGTGATAAGTGTTAAGATTGTACATTTAAACAGAATAGATTTAACGTCCGCACTACACATACTAGAATTGTCCATTACGTAACGGATAAAGTACTAAGTAATATTCAGTTGTGACTCTTCTAAAGGTTGAAGATTCAATCCTCAGTGCGAGTAATACTACGAATACACTTGTGGTAAACTTAAGACTTCAGGTTGCTAAATTACTGACCCTACAGAAGTTGAACGAATTGGGCTACGAAACTGCCATACTCTCCAGACCTCTTACCTACCGACTACCACTTTTTCAAGCATCACGACAACTTCCTGCGTGAGAAATGCTTCAAAAACGCTTTCAGCGACTTCATCGCCACAAAACGCAATATTCTTACGCTAATGGCATAAATACACGTGTGTTGCATTGGCAAAAGTATGTTGATTCTGATGGTGCTTATTTCGATCAATAAACTTTTGTATAGGCCGAGATATGTTTATCTGAATTCAAAAGTTAAAAACCGCAAGAACTTTTTTGTCAATCTGATAGATAGATATAAAATATACGTAAGGTAAATGTTTGTCCAAGAAGATTTCAAACCTGGATATGGTGGGCACCATCACGACACCAGAAACACGGACAGAAAATACTGCATTTGTTCCGTTGAGACGAAACATGATAACCTTCTGTAGATATACGTGTAGACTGCGACTATTTGGGGTTGAGAAAATTCTCTTTGCATTTCAGTAGATTTTGTTACCCCTTATCATTTTTTGCTCAAGTGATGAGGGATTCAACTCCCAGCTATGGGTAAATAACTCGACTGCCTTGTGGATGCCTTGAACAAGGCAAATTCTAAGGGGAAAATCCAGTTTGGAGTTTAGCAAGCTCTGCAAGTCCTTTCCGGCAACTGTTGCAGGCGCACTGGCAGAGATTGCATCGGTTTCTTTTTTCGTCAGATTCAGTTTGCAACGCTGAGAAGGAGACTGTGCTAACTGAGCAAACCTAGGTTTTATCCGGCCAGATCTGCACCCGGAGAGATCACTCTAGCTTTGGAATGCATAGTTACGGCAGACGCTGTAGTGCATCAAACTAAGTGCTGAACGTGATTGTCTCACGAGACACAGGTTGTTATCATAAAAGAGTTAAACGCGGAGAATCCAGTCACAATTGTGGCTGTCAAACATTCAAGATGCTTTAGATAGAGATTTTTTGTTTGGGTGGTAGACTCGAGAATAGGTCATACTAGGATTATGTGTAGGGGCATGTTTGTACATACATGCACCATCATGTATGTAGCAGATGCAATTATGTAGTAGAAGAACATCTCAATGCACCCAAGAATCCGTGCTACAAGCTTCGTACAACGGTAAGTCATTTTGTCATGTTTATAATTTAAATGTTATCAAGTTTCAAAAATCGCAAATCAAAGAGTCGCATCTTCAGATTATCCGTCCCTGTAATGGATAAAACTTATATCGAATACATTGCCAAGATCACCAGAAAAACGGTTGGATCATTCTACCTCTCACTTTTGACGCAATCCTCTACCTGTATAAGAGCCAAATACGTCTTAAGATGGAGTACCGGTGCCATATCTGAGGAGGAACTTCTCGGAACACCCTTTCCTGTATTGACAGTTTATAAAACTGTCTTTGAAATTTAGTCGTTAGCATCCTTTTCACTTCTGTATTGCCACTCTCGTAGAAAGAGACGTTTTGAGTCTATCTCTGCTCCATCTTTATTTTCGTGGTAGCTGCTCGACTGAGCTTCAATTTGTCGTTTCTCTAGAAAAAATTCACTGCAAACATTCGTCTAGTTACAAGTACTATCAACAATTGAAGCAAAGTTTCTTTCCTAGAACTGCTCTTCTGTGAAACAATAACGTGGTCGTTTTCAAGTGCAATGTAAACAAGTTCTTGTTGAGCCGTTCTCTTAAATATTTAATTTCTGTCCAATTCAACCATTACCAATCATAACGTCATTGTCTCACTTGAACCCTCATCCTCGAGTTTCTCGCTAGTAAGAAAAAACTGTTAGAACAGATTTTATAACTGCGGTTTTAAATATAAAGGAGGATTAAGTGTTGTTTCTGTAATAATGATGAAGACGTTAACTTATCAGCTTTAAACAGCGTGTCTGTTTCGCACGTTTGGCATTATTTTCAACAGAGACAAAAAAGAACTTGCGTTTGTAGTTCGATTATTTAATTGGTGATATTCATTTGCATATGAGGAGAAGAGCGAATTGAAGACAGACTTGAATTTTTGTCAACCGAAAGAGAACATTAGAGTAAAGATTTGTCGTTTATTGAAGTGCTTTTGGATAATTACGGCAATTTCCTTGCAGGATTATATTAACATAGTTCAACAAGTCCATGCATTAAGGTTGAAAAGAGGGTCAAATATAAAGTATTAATAGCGACAAAAATAAAATTGAGGAAATGTGCTGTCACTTGATCTTATATGAAAACCAAGTACACGAATTAAACATTAATACTAGAGTAAGCATGGAAACTAGATGGATCATATTGTAGGCGTGCCTATTATAGAGATCTAGTGGAGAAAATAGAGAAAAAATAACTGGGTCGGGGAGAGCTAGACAGGTTCGAGAGTAAAGCCGCGAGGAATAAGTGACGCACAGTTTTCTTTTTCAAAATCTCTTCTATTCACACCCAAACAGGATACATTTCTACTGATGGGTTAAGGCTTACTGTGGTAGATTTAGGGGGGGATATGGTTGAAGAGTTGGACAGCAATATATTTGTTCACATTACATTTAAATTCCTTGGTGCTGATGCTGTAGGGGTTAATATGGAGAAAGAAGGGAAGTCTAAATGAGAACAGCCCAAGTATTATACGGAAGAATAGGGGAAAGCAAACTACCTCCACTAGAAAGAAAAATCACAAAGAATGTACCAACGAGAAAGTAAACAAGCAAAAGTAAAGAAAAGCAAACAAGCAAAAAGGAAACAGACTGAAACAAGCAAACAAAAAGGAAACAGACTGAAACAAGCAAACAAAAAGGAAACAGACTGAAACAAGCAAACAAAAAGGAAACAGACTGAAACAAGCAAACAAAAAGGAAACAGACTGAAACAAGCAAACAAAAAGGAAACAGACTGAAACAAGCAAACAAAAAGGAAACAGACTGAAACAAGCAAACAAAAAGGAAACAGACTGAAACAAGCAAACAAAAAGGAAACAGACTGAAACAAGCAAACAAAAAGGAAACAGACTGAAACAAGCAAATAAAAAGGAAACAGACTGAAACAAGCAAACAAAAAGGAAACAGACTGAAACAAGCAAACAAAAAGGAAACAGACTGAAACAAGCAAACAAAAAGGAAACAGACTGAAACAAGCAAACAAAAAGGAAACAGACTGAAACAAGCAAATAAAAAGGAAACAGACTGAAACAAGCAAATAAAAAGGAAACAAAAAACAAAAGGAAACAAAAAGTAAAACAAAAAGCAACAAGCAAACAAATAGCAACAAGCAAACAACAAAAAAACACAAACAAAAACAAACAAAAACAAAACAGACAAAAGCAATAAGCAAACACACACACAACCAATAGAAGGTGGGATGGAGGGAGAGAGAAAGAAAGGATAGAGAGGGAAAGAAAGGATAGAGAGAGAGGGAAAGAAAAAGGATAGAGAGAGAGGGGAAAGAAAAAGGATAGAGAGAGAGGGGAAAGAAAAAGGATAGAGAGAGAGGGAAAAGAAAAAGGATAGAGAGAGAGGGAAAAGAAGAAGGATAGAGAGAGAGGGAAAGAAAAAGGATAGAGAGAGAGAGGGAAAGAAAAAGGATAGAGAGAGAGAGGGAAAGAAAAAGGATAGAGAGAGAGAGGGAAAGAAAAAGGATAGAGAGAGAGAGAGGGAACGAAAAAGGATAGAGAGAGAGAGAGGGAACGAAAAAGGATAGAGAGAGAGAGAGGGAAAGAAAAAGGATAGAGAGAGAGAGAGGGAAAGAAAAAGGATAGAGAGAGAGAGGGAAAGAAAAAGGATAGAGAGAGAGAGAGGGAAAGAAAAAGGATAGAGAGAGAGGGAAAGAAAAAGGATAGAGAGAGAGGGAAAGAAAAAGGATAGAGAGAGAGAGGGAAAGAAAAAGGATAGAGAGAGAGAGGGAAAGAAAAAGGATAGAGAGAGAGAGGGAAAGAAAAAGGATAGAGAGAGAGAGGGAAAGAAAAAGGATAGAGAGAGAGAGGGAAAGAAAAAGGATAGAGAGAGAGGGAAAGAAAAAGGATAGAGAGAGAGGGAAAGAAAAAGGATAGAGAGAGAGGGAAAGAAAAAGGATAGAGAGAGAGGGAAAGAAAAAGGAGAGAGGGAGAGGGACAAGAAGGATGAAGAGAGAGAGAGAGGAAGAAGGATAGAGAGAGGGAGGCGAAGAAGGATAGAGAGAGGGAGGCGAAGAAGGATAGAGAGAGGGGAAGAAATATAGAGAGAGGGAAGGGAAGAAGGATAGAGAGAGCAAGAAGAGAGAGATGGGTTAAGACGAATAGGAAGGGAGGAGGTAGGAAGGGAGAGAGACGAAGTGCAAGGCAGAGGATAGAGAGGAACATGGAGAGAGAAAATAAGAGAAATTAAACAATCCTGAAAGATACGCCAAACATCCGGGTGGCGTGTTGATGTTAGATCT
>NC_136484.1:185925517-185950517 GCF_053919585.1 Euprymna scolopes | reverse complement strand
AAAAAAACCTTGACATCTAAAAAGCTTGTGGACCCGATCTCATCCCGACTGTGCTATTTAAAAAATGTTCCGCCGAAGTAGCTCCAGTTTTCTCCAAACTTTACAACAATTGCTTTAACGAATCTTGCCTTCCGGACTGCTGGAAAACTGCTTCTATGATACTAGTTTTCAAGAATTCTGGTGAAAGAACTAACCCATTAAATTATCGCCCCATTAGCCTCCTCCCGCTTTTCGCCAAAATATTTGAGCCCATAATTAACCAAGCTATAGTCCATCACCTTAAAGCTGCTAAACTTCTGACCGGCGACAAATATGGATTTAGGCAAGTCCGTTCAACAGCAGATATCCTAACTGTAATCTATGAACGTATATACCATTCATTGGACAACCCTAACCCATACCATTCATTGGACAAAGCAAGGGAGGGTAGAGTGGTAGCGCTAGATATATCTAAGGCTTTTGACAGGGTATGGTACAATGGTCTTATAAAAATCACATCATATGGTATCACTGAAGGAATACTTACATAATTAAATCCTTATGAGCAGAATTCAGGTTGTCCTCGACGGTCGTACATCTAAAACATTATATAGATGCGGGAGTACCTTAGGGATCTATCCTTAGACCTTTATTATTCTTAATATTCATAAATGACCTCCCTGATAAAATTGTCTCTGAGATGGGTATATCTGCTGATGACACTAAGCTCTATTACAGGCACAAGGATAAAACAAATGAACACATATCTAAGGAAATGGCAGAAACACTAGAGGATGACCTCCAATCTGTAGTGGAATGGGGACATAAATGGATGGTTACATTCAATGCTGTAAAGACTAAGCTTGTTTCCTTCAATAATTACAAGAAACTTTCTCTACCACTAATAACAATGGCCAAAGACTCTTTATCTGAAAGTACTTTTAAACTCTTCGGCTTAGCGTTCACAAGGAGCATGAGTTGGAACAGATATACATTGAGAGCATTGTGAAGACCGCTGCGAAGAAGGGGGGATCTCTCTAACGTGCTAGAAAGCTACTTACGCCTGTACCTCTATAAGGCCATCATTAGCCCATGTATGGAGTATTTTTGTCACATTTGGGCTGGTGCATCTGTTACTAGTCTCACTCCTGGACAATGTTCAAAAGAAAGTCACCAACCTAATAGGTCCTAAACTGTCATCTAAGCTTCAGCCCCATCGATGGAATGTTGCACCCCTCTGCCTGTTCTACAAGTATTTTAATGGTGAATGCTCCGACGAACTACAAGCACTTGTACACCCTCGATGTAAATACTCCCAATAGACCTAAAAAGCAGCTAAATCCCACCCCTTCACAGTAGAGATCCCTAGGTGTAAGAAAGCCTTCTACTTCAATAGTTTCTTCCCCAGAACTGCTAGACTTTGGAACTCCCTTCGGCGTTCTGCTTTTCTGGAGAGATGTACTGACATGCAGAAGTTCAAGTATGTAAAAAGACATTTTGCTGCTCTTCTCCCTGCATAATATCCTGCAACTTATGTCCCGCATAGTAGTCCCAGGCTTCAAAATGGCACTGTGTCTTGTTTGGGGTGAAAATGGAATAAAAAAAAACAAAAAAACTCTACGCTTAAAGCGACAAGGAAACAACCAGTGACGAGAAAATTGGTGTAAACATTCCAATAGAACGAATGATATTTTTTTTTTACTAATACTTCATAGTAGTCTCAACTTTTGGATGCTTTTATTTGAATTTCTTTCCTTACACATCAGGTCAAATTTTTTTACTTTATGCATTCAAGCTGTATCTTAAAACTTTCGCCGTTCCTGACGGGCAAGCCTTTTGCAAAATTGAAAAAGAAATTGTCTTGTCAATCGGATTAAGTCGTTTATGGTGACTTTTCATTATGGTCCTAGGTGTTCTAATTACAATGGAATCATCTTGATTTCTTAATATTTTCATAGTCTATCTGGATATTTATGTATTTATGTATTCATGCTCTTTCTCTTGCACTCTGGTATCGAAAAGGCAGGCTATGTCGATGATTGTCAAAAACTTCACTAGCTGAGATATTGAAGGAGCAAGGTCGATAATTTAGGGTCCATGAATCTGAATGTAAAAAACTGCATGACAAAAATTACATTTGATTAAAAATTAATGTTCATTTTATTAGCAGACGACGATGCAGAAGAATTAACGCATTTTATGTATGTGCGTGTGTGTTAGTGTTAGAGTGCGTGTGCTTATAACTATGTATGTGTTACTTGGATGCTTCAGGCGAAGGAATCTCGTGTAAAATAGATGTTAGTTCTATCGTAAATTTTGACTTTTGGCTTTTTATACATTCGCAATAGATCTAAACAGCAACTTTGATAAATTTTTTTAAAAAATATATTTGATTGGCTTAAATGTTTATATATGACTACTTTATTTAATAACATAAATATAAGAAAGTACAAATTTATGCGTAAACTATAAGTATTTACTTCAACAGTGCTCAATACGTAGGTAGAGCTAGGTAGTAAGTTCTAAAATATATATGGCAGTTAAGCTACGAGCTCGCAGTTTGTTTACAAACAGGCGGTTTGAGCACTGTATAAGTGGTGGATGGATGTTTTTTAAATAGACATTCGGACAGGTTATTTGCAGGCATCGCTTCCCTGGTCGAGTGGGAGAACTGCCAACTGTCAACACGACGGTTCTAGGTTCAATCCTTGGCTTGAGAGATGTGCTAGTCTATCGGCACTGATGAGTTGTGATACAACGAAACAGGACTGTTTGTCGATGACTACAAATTATATATATTAATTCAGGCCAGTATTATGCGTCGAACTATGTGCACAGTACGATTTTAAGTATTTTCATTTTGGGCACCGAAGGATAAACTTCGTAGTCAAATATTCACTACCAATCGTTACAGTCTGGTAATTTACAACTGGAAATCTCATAACAAATTTATCAAAATACATGACGATTTTTATCAACTTCTAAAGAAAATTTAGCTTTAAAGTTTGAAAACTATTAGCAATGGAATTCAACTTTTTAAAGGCGATTTTAGAATCAGAATTGGCAATTGTATCGGAATCTAAAACTGAATCGCTAATTATATAGGAATATAAGAAAATATGGAATCGCATCATCACTAGCAGACACCATCATTTCATCTTCCAAGAGATCAACACATAGAATAGCGTATGAGAGAGAGAGAGAGAGAGAGAGAGAGAGAGAGAGAGAGCGCGAGTTAGATATAAAACGAAAGAGTGTATTTCTACTTCTACCTTCGTCTTTCCATCAGTTATTTTCTGTCTGCCATGCATCTCAATTACTTTTTACCCAAACAATCGACGTGAACGACAGTTTATATATTAGACGCAGTTCTCACCGTCTGTTTCTTGAATGCTTGTGAATTTCCCGCCGATAATGAAGATGCGGGTTTGTTTCGGTCCTTTGCTCTCGATGCGCAACCCAGTTTCCCACCCAGAATGCAAACCATTTCTACAGTGCTAATTGCCTATCCTATTCTGACATCAAAGTTCTTGGTTTTCTCACAATTTTCTAGCCAGATTCGCAACAGAAACACAATCACACATGTAGAAAAGCTCGTCAAAACACGAACGTATGAATAGGAACGAAACATTAACAATAACATAAGGACGTTTATTTCACTTTCATTATATTATCTAACTCCTGACCCGTTGAGCCAGCATCATATATTATTAAATATATTTCCTTTGTCTGTCTCTACCGAATGATTACCAACAACAAATATTCTAATACTTCACTTCACCTTTACTGACCTCGATCAATGGAGGGGATGTGGCACCAAGTAAATAAGAACAAATGAACTTAAAAGCAAATGTCATCATAAGACATGGACAGTAGCTTTATTTACGTCATTTGCCTTTTTGTAATGTAATCCAGTGTGCACGTTCACAAGCAAGCAAACAAGACAAAATTCATGGGATTTTAATAGTTTATATATATATATATATATATATATATATATATATATATATATATATATATAAATAAACTATATGCATATATATACGAAAAAAGTGTATATCTGATGTTTTTCATGCTTGTCAATATACTAGAGTTATAAATTCAGAAGTAAAATATAAATTACAGACTTTAGATCTAAAATACTGGACCTTAACTTTCGAACAATTTTCTTTTAAACGTTGCATAAAAATTTTACATTCTATTCAGCATATTCAAAGTTGGAAATATCCTTTACGATATTGAAACTAGTTTACATAAAAATAAAATCAAAGTATTTCAACTTGTTTTATCATAATTTAAATTAAAATATTTAAATTATTTGAAGTGTTTGAGATTATATATATATATATATATATATATATATATATTACAATAGAAAAATGCGAGCATAAAAAGTAATATGGTTAAGCTTAAACATGGAAAATAAAGGGCTAGTTGTTAAAACTGGAAAAGAAAAGGACAAAGTATTCTAGTAAAAAATATAATCAATTTATAACTTAAAATATTACAGCATTAAGAATTGATTATATAATGTTATAAATTGAATTAAAAAGTTCTGAATGCTGCAATATTTTAATTTATAAAGTTAATGTTTTTTACTAGAATATCTTGTCCTTTTCTTTTCCAGTTTTAACAACTAGTCATTTACTTTTCCATGTATAAGCTTAACCATATTACTTTTATGCTCGCATTTTTCTATTGTAATCCATGATTTTTCCAGGCTTCTAGTAAATTCGCTTGTTCTTTGTTTAATTTCAGTCTTATTTTTTGCCCCCATAAACATAACATACACATGTGATAACAATATATGGCACTCGTCTGCTTTCAGAAAAATCCCAATTATCTCCCTTTCATTTTTTCATTCTGTTTGACTTGTTACTTCTTTTTACGCGAGAGCGTTGAATTCGTAGCAACAGTAGTCGCTGAAGCGACGTGGTTGCTATGGAAACCAGTCATAAAAATGTCGCTCACCTCCTTACGTTTTATAACGATTTTGAACATCAATAAATTCATCATTTGCTTTACTGAACGAAAATTGAAAATCATTTTTCACAATATAGCTGAGCAGGTTATCTATAAACTGTAATAATTATTTGAAATTTGGTCGAAAAATGAATGAGCGGTGAAGATTTAAAGCAGTTCTAAATGACTAAAAGTGGCAGTTAACCATATATTCAAACACGGTAGAGTTTGAATGATATAACACTATAAATTCGTTTGATAGTCTGTTGACACTTTCGATTTTGTGAAAGAAAAAGTAAAACTTAGCCTGTCGAGCTAAAGATGCCAAATTTAATTAATTCTTCAGTGTCATGCACTAAAATTTTACACCTGGTGAATGACAACCAGTTTATGATTAGACTAAAATTGGATACAGTTATATGCACGAGGATGTTCCAAATGTAATGCCTCCTATTTTTTTATACCGCCTGAATCGTGCAGAGAGGATTTTAAAATGAAAACTAAATTCTGTCATGGATGTGCGTCAGAAGAGAAGCATTATTGAATTCCTTCATCTAAAAAAAAATTAACTGATCAACCTTCACCGGCCTTGTTGAACGTTTACAAAACCGATGCAGTTGATGTCAGAGTTAGAAGATGGGTTCGTCGATTTAAGAGTGGCAAAAAGTGGGAATGACAAAGCGCGTTCTGAACTTTTACGACAGAGACATTAAGAGAGGCTGGCAAAAGTACATTGCGAATGGTGGTAGCTATGTAGAAAAATAAATTCCGGAACACAAAAGTAACTTTGTTTTAATGGTTCCCCTTCCGTCTTCGTGACTCTTCAACTTTTAAGTTAAAACATAGGATGTATTACTTTTGTTGTTACAACTCTCGTATATATTCAATTAAGAAAGCAGACTATACTAAAAATGTAAAAAGGGAGCTCAAGAAATAAACTGATACAAATAAAACGTATCTAAAATATAAAAATTCTTAAAAAATATATTTAGAAAAGTAAAACTTCGTGTAATTGTTTAATGGCGCTCGTTCAGTATTGAGACCGAACGAAATATCTTTACTTCGTGTTGGTTCCCAACCGCAACGATGAAATAAAATATGTCGGTGTTCGTTTCTAATATTTTGTAATATGTGCGTGCATATTCGCACACTGAGATGACTTTTATTTTACCCTCCCCCTCCACAAAAACATAATCTTGGACGTTTGATTTATAATTAGTTTGGGTGTATCAAAAACGAATAGTTATAACCGGAAAACGAAATCCAGTATTAGTTTTTATTCACATGTTTAAGTCTATGATAATAAATCATATAAAATATTTTGAATGAATTTAAAACCAGACGGACTGTTTGTTATTAGTGCAGCGAATAGGTCACCGTTGTAATGTAGTGGTGCGTAGTGTGATAAAATTATATATGAATTTTTAAAACGGGGAAAGTTACCGTTAGTTGCCTTTGAATGGGTTCTTTATGACAAATTGATTGTTGAATATGGTTAAATTTGTGCTCTTGCTTCCATTAGATACTAATCTTTCGAAACGAATACTATAATAGTTAGTTCGCTGCACTTAACAAAATTTAAGAAACATCGGCTCTGTAGTGTTCGAGAAAAAGTGAAATGAAGTGTGTTATTGTGGCGATTAATTCCTAATTATCCCTATTAGTATTAATTGCCCTATTAGTATTAATAGCTCTATTAGTATTAATTGCCCTATTAGTATTACGGTATCCGTCCAATGACGGATACTGTAATACTTAATTCGCTGTACCTTATAATAAAAAGATATATACAAAATTACAGCCAGATCGGCTGAGTATTCTTAGAGATAAAGTAGAACGGACAGACAAACTAAGAGATAATATATATTCATGTATAAAATTAATAAATTAAATTTAATTCGAAATTAAATAATGTAATTCAGTTCCATTAGTTAAAATTATTCAGTTTATTTTGATAGTTTTATAATAATTATTTTATTTTTATTTGATTTTCCTATTATTATTTTAATTAAATTACGAAAATATACGATGCAGATTTTAGGATTAAAATAATTCTATGATAAACAATTTACTTCACATAAAATAACTAATTTAATATATTTTTAATACTGTACTCAAAATTATTGTAAATAAATACATACACACTAACGCATGTGAAATTATTTAAAAAATACGAAAGTATGTCTACGTTACTTTGCTACACAATAATGTCCTATAAACAACGTATAACAATGAATGTAAATGTATATAGAGTAAACACGTCGGATATTTGTTGGATAATTTTGTGAAACTAAAAGGAAGTTAATTGATAAAAACTTGGAAGTACTAAGATCGTTCCAAAAGTAAAGCTTTCTATTTTTTTAATTCAGAAAGTTATAGAGATACGAAGACTAGAGTGGTATCGTTAAAACGAACTAAATTTACCATTTGCCAAAACCAAAACGTAGATTCCATGTACAAAGCTTCTTTCTTCGAAGTGCACGCCTGTGGAACTCTGTTCCGTCTGCCTGTTTCCAACCTGACTACAACCTGGATGTCTTCAAGTCCAACATAAACAAATTCCTGATGAACCGCCCCCTTAAGTAGACAATTTATCAAATCTCAACACTAACGTACTGCACACGCAATAACCCTTATCCCTGAGTGGCCTCCGGGCCTTGATAAGTGGTGATAATCTTGTAAAAAAAAATCTTACTGCAACGATGGTTGTACATGGGCATTCATAGCGCGCTTTGTCATACGAGGGTTGTTTCAAAAGTTAAGTCTTATTGTTTCTAACTCAAAATGTTGAAGAGCTACGAAGACTGGAGTAGTGCTATTAAAACGAGCGACCTTTTGTGCCCAGGAATTTATTTTTCTATATAGTCATCACTATTCTCAATGCACTTTTGCACTAAATCCAATGACGCATCTCTGCTCTTGATGCACACCTATGCATGGGTTGCTTTCTTATTCTCACAAGGTAAATATCTGCGACAGAGAGATGAAACTTCAAGTCATTAATGCGTAAGTTCAGTCATCATGGCAATGCTATTTGCAATCCGGTCTGATCCTCCAGGATGTAATGTTATCAATGTAATCGAACATTAATTCAGGTTTCATGCATACCGAATGCAATCCTGATATATTGTTTCTGTTCTATCAGTAATTTGAATAGTTTAAACGCAATTATTTCAATGCAATAATTCAAGACGCACCAAGATAAGAATGTAAGGTAATATTACGATATCTTGCTCGTTTAAAAACCTCATTTTTATGAATTACTTTCGTATTAACTAATGAGGAAGAACTTACCCACGTGCATACTCTTTGAAACGAGTTCGACTCTTGTTACGTAAATTCTTTGTGCCAGATTACTGTAATTTAGCAAGTCTCGTTTTCAACAGGCAATTCGCCTAATTCTACTTTTTTTTTTTTTTTTAATATCTTTAAATATTAATTCATCGCATTTGATTTAGTTTTCTTTTACGGCATATCATACTTTTTATAAATCAATTCGAAATCTGATTATTTTGGTAAAAGTTTTAATGTTTTAAGTTGTTCGTAGTTTAAAATATTTATTAATGGCGTTTCGTTTGGTCGTTTTGTAGAGGATAATTGTTTTTCTTTTTTGAATTTGCAGAACACGATAAGGTTTTCCAAAGGGAAAGAGAAAATCAGTAACATTAATGCTATGTGTATTTCAAGTCAGCAAGCCCATATCTTTAGACAGCCTGGTCTGGTAGCACCAGTTTTTCAACTTTTAACTAGTCATGCAGTGCTTTCACTATACATAACATGGACTTACTTTTTCTTACACATTCTGAAACAAACGAATTAATTTCACGACTTAACGCACAAACTAAAGCAGGTTAAGCTACGTCACGTAAGGTTAAATAAAATTAAATGCTGCAAATTACGTTTTTTTTGTCTAAATCAAAAAATCTAAAAAAACATCTAAAAATTACAGATTCTTATATGTAGTCTCAGCAAGTAACGAAGCTTAGATTATTCCATTAATCTTTCTAAATCGTGAGTTTATTTCCTCATCATTCAGTCTTATTAACTCATTTCCCTGATTGACCTTTGAACTTTCTAAGTGGTGAGTAATCAACAAATAAGTGAGATTCAATAAAATCTATATATCTAGAAAAGTACACGTGTCTGTGTGCGTGTGTCTCTGTGCCTGTGACTAGGTGTGTCTGTGTACATTTCCCTACACAATAACTGTCAATTTTCAGTCTAAAGACTCGCAATTTTATATACAGGGTACTGAGATTTGGGAAAATCTTTGTAATCTGTTTTAGGCCAGAAATTTGGTTGTTAAGGAGTCAAAGTTCAATGATTTGACCTTTGAGAACTCTACCAAACTCCTCCGCAAATTTAGGGTCTAACCACTTGAAATATATAGGTTCCTTGGATATGGATCTAACTTAATAACTTGATTTGAGGCCAAAACACTAAATGTTAAGGGGTCAAAGTTAAAAAAATTGACCGCTTTTTTTTTTTTTTTTGCTCAACATACACCTCCAAACACCCGGGCAACGCCGGGCTAAAATGCTAGTGTTTTATAAAATCGTTGTACAAAATCTGAACGGATTACAATCGACCAAAATTTAAGAAAGCGTAAAGTTTGCATTCACGCTTAAATATCAACCTTTCTGTGAACGAAGTATTTAGTTGCCATAAAAAACTAAGTTCGCAATGTTGTATAACGTGGTCGTTACATTTTAACACAGACTCGGATGAAAGTCTCGCAAAAAAACAAAAGAAATTGGACAAGAGTTTGTTTTTTTTTCAGTTGAAAGGTATTTAATATCATTAGTTTCCACAACAAGCCACCCGATACGTATTTTCAAAACCAGCGACAATATAGTCGTATTCTAGCTTTTCCCATCAGACGTCAGTTGACAGTTTCTTAGTCTGCAGCTAAAACTGTGGTGTCTTTAATTAGTTCCACTGTATACGGTCATCCGAAAATCTTATAAACAGTTCAGAGGATAAACGAGTCTTGCAACTTGTTTTAAGGTTCCTGTCAATATGCCACGTGAATTAAAAAAAAAATTTCCACGTGTCAACACGTCCTTAAAAGTCTCTCTAATCCTCTCTTTTTTCTTCCTCTTTCTTCGATTTCGATGTGACGTCACATACGCGTAAATGGCTTCGTCATAATTGAACTAATAATGGTACTGACAAAAGAAAACGAAAATAAAACAATTGAACAGTTTAATATACATGATAAATGTTAAATGGTTCCTTCTTGGTTACGCCTGGTTTTCTTGCGAGTTGTTATATGTGTGCCATTATTTCTTCGTGTCATCTTATCAAGTACACGTGTTTTTTTTTTTGTTTTTTTTTTACTTTATCCTTTTTATTACCATGCATTCAGCGTCTTTCGTTACTGGATTGTTTTAATTAATAACCTACGCCGTTTGTGCATATTGTTATTATTAAACCTCCATTTTAAGAGTTGTACGCCAACTCAGAGGATAAGAATTACAAAAAAATAAATATTACCCCGGCATAAAAACAATTGAAAATTCTACAATTGGCACAAATAAAACACAAATAAAATAAATAAATTAGTGTCAAAATATCGACTTGAAAATAAAGGCTTAGTTAAATAAACAGAACATTTAGATGGGATTTTACAAAAGAAAGCAAAATAAGACTAATATGTACAAAAAAATAGAAAAATAAAAACAATGATAGTAAAGTAAAATCGTATTACATGAGAATGTTATAACAGAAAACCGATATTAAAAAAAGTTAAAATAATTAAACTGTTATTAAAACAATCGCTATTAATATTAATTAATTTATTGCGGACTATTATTCTCATCTTTATTAGTTGTTGTTTCACGACGTTTCGGACAACTATTCCTCTAGCCTTCGTCAGGTGGTAACCACGACGGATAGGAACTTCGAATATCATAACTGCATTCTCAGCAATCACTGCCATCCGTAGTTGTCGTCTCACCATGTTTTTGGCCAAGTAAGCCTCTGGCCGGCTTTAGGTAGGATTGAAACCGCTATCTTCAGACAATCATCATCTGGAACCGTAGAGATTCAACGTCTCTATCAACTGCGCCACGGGCCCGGAAGGGCGATCAAGGTTGGATTTTGTGATCTTATGAATCCACGTTTATTTATTATCTGATCTTCCATGGTCGGGTCCGTACTGAATGGTATATATATTATTTTAATTGGAATTTATTATTGAGATGAGTATTATTTATTTCTCATCTTTATTAGTTGTTGTTTCACGACGTTTCGGCCACCCGCGACGGATAGAACTTCGAATCTCCTAACTGCATTCTCAGCAATTACTGCCATCCGTAGTTGTTGTCGTTTCACCACGTTTTTGGCCAAGTAAGCCTCTGGCCGGTTTTGGGTAGGATGAGAATAATAGTCCGCAATAAATAAATTAATATAAATAATACTTCTATATTAATATAAATAATACTCATCTCAATAATGAATTCCAATCGCTATTAATGTTGATAACTTTCACAGCAATATACTAGAGTTTCATTGCTATGATGTTTTATAATAAATGAAGACAAGTTATTCTGAGTGACGGCAAGACGAAAGTTGACCGATAACGGCAAGCCTCTTGTTGAGTGATACGGACGTGTATTAAGGGCGTTCGTAAATAGCACTTCTGGCCTGGGGTGAGGGAAGGTATTGGTTACAAATAAAAAAAACTACAGGTGTAGAACCTCGGCTAACGTTAGCGTTAAAAATGCCCAGTTAATGAATAAGAAACTTTAAATGTTCATCAATTTTTGATCAAATAAGGTTATTTGATATCAGAATTTGATTATCAAACAAGTGTGTACAAGTTGTAACAATAAAAAAAGCAATAGTTACGTAATAATGATTATTTTATTGGCAAAATCTATTTTATTAACTCTAAAACTGGACCGTCGAAGTGTCCTTGCTCCCTTAATTCATATATTATAAAGTCTTATACCCGGCCGTCTGTTTACAATTTAATATGTACGAAAGATACACTGACAACTAAATGTTCATACTGACTAATATAGACTTTATTCCAGCATGATTTCTATATATACTATTTATTCAAATGAAATCTACATTCAATGAGTAAGCTCATTTGAATATTACATTTAAGAAAATTTATTTAATAATTAATTCGATGTTATTAATTATTTGTTGCAATAGATTCGTTTTAATTGTTCTATTTAGAAATATTACTTAAAATTTATTTTTTAAATTATTAATTATTTTTCAATATTTAATAGCTGACAAGAGTTACGTTTAATGTTCATAGACCAAGATGAGTTTTATGAGCATTTGTTTAGTTTAATAAAGACATTAAGAACGAAAAAAAAAACTTTATGAAATTAATTCTCATACAAAGTTTCACTTAATTTAATCATATACTATTTTTACAGAGGAAATCAAACTTCAATGAGATCGATCATATCCCGCCATCTAGCTTATTTCGCGGACGAAAGAGGGATTAATAAAGGAGAAAATGAAAACGGGATTAAAAAAAGACAGGAATTATAAGTGAAAAATAAAAAACTAAAATATTTATCTAGGTATTTCTTTCTGCACATGTTTCAAAATAATCTCAAATTTTTACAAACTTTAAGCAGTAATCATAGTTATCTCCCTTGACGCCCTTCCTCCACCGCGAAATAGGCAAAAAATGGCGGGATATGGTCGATCTAATTAAAATTTGATTTTACTCTTTAAGAAAAAAAAAAAAACCTACCTGATCAAATTAAGTAAAAAAAATTATGAGAACTTAATTCCATAACGGGTTCGTACAATATCATTTTTTTTTTCAATATTTTAATTTTTTAATGTCTTTATTAAACTAAACAAGTAGCGTTTTATGCTCTCTTAAATCTAACGTGTGGTCACATTTCGTAACAAGTGAGGATATTCGGTACACCTTAAGTAGTAGGTGACTAATCCCTCCGCCCGGCAATATGTTTCGAGACCAAGCAACGTTGAGCATATACAGTTTATAGTTATTCTTTTTTCCGATTTTTCTGGATATCTTTTCCATTCGCCGAGCGGTCTTTTTTATTTTAGCTGGCATATTGTATAAAATGGCGCCCAAAAGTTATTGTTCAGTAATATTCTACTCAAGTGCTTTCTACTGGTGTATCCGATTATCACCTGGGAGCGAACAACAACTTTTGAGTGCCATTTCATACAACATGCCAACTGAAATAAAGACGGCTCGGCAAATGGAAAAGATATCCAGAAAAATCAGAAAAAATAACTCCGTCGTGTTTAATCAGACGTGCTTGAATAATGACTTGCTGCCAAAATATACAAATATATATCAACTATGTCACATTACCCGAGATTTTGATGACGGAAATATACATTACGTGATTGAAATAGGAAATTAAAAATATTTTAATCGAGCATATAATTAGGAAAAGAAGTTTTTTTCATAGGAGGTAGTATCCTGTTAGATCTTAAGGGTGAAAAGTGGTTGATTGACATAATTGCAATAGAAAATATAAAAATGGAGTTATTTTTTTCCTGTTAATTGTAACCTATTTCTCACCTGTTCAAACATCCATCACAAACATAATAAACCAAAACTAACCTGACGATAATCTATATAATTATAAAACTCAAATGATCTTGTAACGATGTATGTAACCCACTTTTCGGTTTACGACATCCGTTTGCGCATGCGCGCATGACCTGCGCACTGAAATATTTACGTTATTATTTCGACATTATTATTTAACATGGGAAGAGTGGGGCTTAAAATAACTTAAACGTAATACAGAAATGAACGGTGTAAATAAAAAAGCAGATATATCAAAATTTGAATTTAACTATAAGTATTATGGTATCTGTTCAGTGCACATTTACCTATAAGTATGGCCAAGCACTTATAATTCAGTAACTGTAATTGTTTTTCAAAAATAATCAGTTATAATAAACAGAACGACTCATAGAAATCTATCTATTTTTCTTTTTCCATTTTAATATACTTTCATAGAAGTGTTTCTGTTATGTCAAAAAAAAAAACTATTTTCTTTACGTCAAAAGTGTCACGCTCATACATGAACTCATAGCTAATATAACATACTGACTCAACGGGTCACGGGTAGTCTAGTAAAATAAATAAATCTAGCAATAACAGTTGATGTTTGCAGAGTTTTAAGTTCTTAAGAATAAAAGGTCAACGTATCAAGCGAAATTTGCCGAGAGTGCAAGAAGTGACTATTTTATATAAGCAATAAACGCCAACATATTTTTATCAAATTTGATGACCAATAGGAGTGTAATCGTTTCGAGTAGACACTAAAATTAAAACAACTAAACAAGAATCAAACAGAAATAGTTGTCTATAAAAAAAATATTGCCATCAAAATTATGGATTCCTTCACACAAAAGACAGCTCACATGATATAAGCATAGTTTTATTACAATAGAAAAATGCGAGCATAAAAAGTAATATATTTAAGCTTAAACATGAAAAAGTAAAGGTCTAGTTAAAACTGGAAAAGAAAAGGGCAAGATATTCTAGTAAAAAATATAATAAATTTATAAATTAAAATATTGCAGCGTTAAGAATTGATTATATAATGTTATAAATTGAATTTTCAAAAAAAAAAAAAAATGCATCAAATGGCTTCCTGCATTTATTTGAGTGATTTTCATGAAAACGTCTATCGTCTTCACTCAGTCAAAGAAAAGGTCATTCTTGACTGACAATTTTTACCTTTGCTTTGGGGGGGGGCATCTGGATAATACCTACATAAAAAATATTATGCCCAACTCTGCTCTCGTGGGGCGGGAAATACAAAATTGGAAAAAGAACTTTTCATGCGCAAAACTCTGCTCTTCCCTTCGTCCGTAAAAGGGAAGATGTTGGTGTTTTAGGAAGAGTTGGTTTAAAAACACGACTCTTCCTTTCGGAAGATTGCAAAGATACATGTAGAGCAACTCCGTTAATATTTTCAACATAAACCTTACATTATAAGTTTACAAATCAAATTTACTTTGAAATAAATCCTTGAAATAAAAATAATAAAACTGGGGGAAAAAACGAAGGGTTACTTAAAAGTACTTATCATACGAGTAAAACGGGTAGAATTCCTCCCTCAAGAACCTAAAAAGCATTGGATTTTCGAGACGATACAGTCTGTTGCCAGTGCTAAATATGTTTCTATGCTTATGACATAGACTTTGGTTATATGATATCACGAATGTCTTATTTTTACTGATGTAAAATAAATAAAAGCTCTCCTTGAATGTTGGGCGTGGTATCGACCCTTTCCCTCATGGACATTTCTCTGAGACTAACGGCATTGGCGCTTGCAAACTTTCTAATTTGATTCTACGCAGCTGTTCTGAAGCATAGATTTTTTTCATTAGAGAATTTGCATTTCAACCACTCAGTTATCGACGCTAGCGAGCCATGTCTATCATAACGCGAAAACACTTAAAATGCGCATACCGTTTCGAAAGCCTCATATACTAAAGACTGAATTCTTTTCAGAGATGCGGTACACTGTCGTTTTGTGTTGATATCTATTATATAAGAACTGTTTTTGTATATATGCTTTGAACCTATATAACACAGTTATTATTCATTAGTCGACGTAAAAGAATTGGCAAACTAGCTGAACATTTTCTGAATAACAACGTAATCCAAATGATTAAACTTGTGAGATCGCAAAAAAAAAAAAAAAAAAAAAAAATTCAAGATTTTCTTTGTTGATCCTAAGATCAGTAAAAAGTTGATCTTGAGTAACTTCGGCAGCCTCGCTCCTCTTATGTTGTTCTTTAGTTCTCATATTCCATGAGCGATATTTCTGGAAAAGAAAGTATTGCTGTTTCCTGAACAGTAAGATATCCATATAACACTTATCCGTATACTTTGAAATATTCGGACTACTAACTCACCTTGAGTGTTATTTTCATAACGTTTCGGTTGATGTAACCCCCGACAGTCTTCACGTGTATTTTATCGAATATTTCTCCCAAACTCCGAAATTTGCATGGAATTTTAAACGAAGCTCCTCATTTAAATCATAACTAATGAAACAAGAGCATGCATTTCCGTTGATGAAATAAATTTGTCCACTCGAAATTCAGACAAATACAAAAAGGTTACATACATAGACACGTAAAAATAACATGGAAGATAAAACATTAGTCTGAATAATCCAAATAACTCATAAATTGGCTAGATTTTTTTTACCTAAAAGTACTATATTTATAATTGGCTAGATTTTTTTTTACCTAAAAGTACTATATTTAATTTATAATTGGCTAGATTTTTTTACCTAAAAGTACTATATTTAATTTATAATTGGCTAGATTTTTTTACCTAAAAGTACTATATTTAATTTATAATTGGCTATTTTTTTACCTAAAAGTACTATATTTAATTTATAATTGGCTATTTTTTTTTACCTAAAAGTACTATATTTAATTTATAATTGGCTATTTTTTTTTACCTAAAAGTACTATATTTAATTTATAATTGGCTAGATTTTTTTTACCTAAAAGTACTATATTTAATTTATAATTGGCTAGATTTTTTTTACCTAAAAGTACTATATTTAATTTATAATTGGCTAGATTTTTTTTTTATCTAAAAGTACTATATTTAATTTATAATTGGCTAGATTTTTTTTTTATCTAAAAGTACTATATTTAATTTATAATTGGCTAGATTTTTTTTACCTAAAAGTACTATATTTAATTTATAATTGGCTAGTTTTTTTTTTACCTAAAAGTACTATATTTAATTTATAATTAGCTAGATTTTTTTTTACCTAAAAGTACTATATTTAATTTATAATGGGCTAGATTTTTTTTACCTTAAAGTACTATATTTAATTTATAAGTTGCTAGATTTTTTTTACCTTAAAGTACTATATTTAATTTATAAGTTGCTAGATTTTTTTTACCTTAAAGTAATATATTTTTAATTTTCTTACATCAAATGGCTTCATGCCTTGTCTGGAGCGATTCTCAAAAAAACTATATAAGGCATACATAGACTATATCAATTATCATTACAAAGAAACGTGTTGCAAAATGAAGTAGTGCAACAAGTCCTGTAAAAAGACAAATGAAAACAATTTACATCTACACTTATTCTGAATTTTGATCCAAAATCGCTTTAGACATAGCTATAAGACTTATTGTCACCTCCTTATTCAAGCAGCTGGACCCACCGAGCAAAAAAAAAAACTTGAACAGAGAATACAGCCTTTCGTTCGAGCCGAAGGCGACAATGGTACATCTTTTTCAAGTGACCAAGGAAGACAACGACATTGTATCGAGAAACTTCCAGAGGTAGATTTCCATTCCGGTTGATGATATTTCAGGCCCGAATCAAGTCTTCTTGCACTCATCGATGCTTAAGCGAAGATAGATTCAGGTTTTGGAATCTTTTCGCTATCCTAGTTGCAACCGTTGGACACACTCTACGTGTACGATATCTTTTTCTATAAAATTAAACATGGTTCTATTTTTAAACACATTTCTTTAAAAACATAATATATTTTAAAAACATGTTAAGATGCAAATATTTCAGTAAAAAGAAAATAATTCAGATTTTCCTTTCCTTTCTTTTATTGCACTTTTAAACATGACATATTTCTTACTAATTCCGGATAATAACATATCTATCCGCAGAAAATGGAAGAGCTATTTTTTTTGTTTTGTTTTTTTTTTTTACATTTTCACCCCAAACAAGGCACATTGCCACTTTGATGTAGGGGGCTACTATCAGGGGCATAAGCTACAGGGGTACTATGTGGGGAGTTGGGCAGCAATATGTCGGTTAACGTTACACTTGAACTTCTGCATGTCAGTACAGTTGGGGAAGCAGGAACCCGGAAGGGAATTCCAAAGTCTCTGGGAAGAAACTACTGGAGTAGAAGGCTCTCTTACATCTAGGGATATTTACTGTGATGGGTGAGATTTAGCTGCTTGTCGGGGGTATTTACGTCGAGGGGGTACAAGTGCTTGCAGTTCGTCAGAGCATTCACCGTTAAAGTACTTGTAGAACAGCTGAATGCATAAGCAAAAATGTGCATTTAGAATTTTGCGTTTTGAACCTAGCCAAAATAAACATTAATTCTACGATAGATACAATGTATATTCAATAAGCATCATTTATATATTAAAAAAAGAATCTATTGTAGAATTAATGTTTATTTTGGCTAGGTTCAAAACACAAAATTCTAAATGCATATTTTTGCTTATGCATTCAGCCGGGCAATGCTCGGATTCCCTACTAGTGAATTAGGAATGTAAAAAAATTTTAAGAGTATTGCCCTACATAATAATTCCTGTGTTAGCTAAAAACACTAAAACTAAAACGTCTATTAATGTTTGCATGACATTTGTGCTGATAAAAGTTCGTTTGTACGAAGCACTTGTCAAACAACAATCCAGGTGTTGTTTGTCACTTGTAAAACTTTGCATAAAACGGCCAGGATTTCCTCATAAGATGAATCATGAATTCTAAAAAAACACTCGTTTCGTGACGTGTAAAATCAATTCCTCGAATAGAATTGTCTTTCAACACTTCTGTATCCTTACGAATTTTTAAATCAAGATATAATCATACTAAACCTTACGTCTAGACGCCTTACTCCAATTTTGCTCAATCATGTCAATTCTAGAAAACGTCTACAAATTACAGATTAAGCTTAAGAAGTCTTAAGAAATTGAAATTTAGGGAGTCTGACTTTATTGGTGTCTGATAACTGTAGATAATATTTAATCTAATTAATATTAATTATAAATAATTAAATCTAAAATATTTTAAATGAGAGATTATGTCCTTATGTCCATTTAAAATCTTATAAAATACTAAAAAAAAACAACGTGAAATTAAATATTTATGCCTAATCCCCATTTTAAAATGTAACTCGAAGGTATCTCAATTTACACGGAAGAATTGCGCTCAGTCTCTCCCTCCTATCATTACAGTAAATATAGCTGACCTTAATATCCGCGCGCATTGCAGCTGTGTTTAAAAATTAATAATGATCCGTTAATTAGTTTAAAAATTCTGTACATAAAAATATAGCAATTGCTTTATCTTAACAAACGCTAGCCATCTCAATGTTCATAACCATCTTCACCGCAGTTGCTGGGTGAATCATCAGTGACACCCAAACTACGTCATGAAGGTGACTTTTCAGGCCAGCAGTTGACTTGCACAGTTTGCCACATATGTAGCAGACAAGATTGACTATTGAAACTGGTTCTACTTCTGCCGCGGCTTTTCTGCTTTCTCTGTCCGCATCATGTGTTGTTCGTGGTTTATGTAAGCTGCTTTCGAGAGAAGTATCCGATCATATGCCTCACATTTCTAACTGTTTAACGCATCACTAAAATAGACACATTACCTTTCCTCGGGTTTCTCTTGAGCTCAGCATGACCAATTCATTCCCATTAATAAACTTCAGTTTCACCTCTAACTAGCCGGCATTTAGCGAGAAGTACCAAGTTCTGAACAGGTATCTTGAAGGCTTTAAGGTCGCCATTCATGCAATCCTTGAAGTGCCTCTTTAAGCCATGCTTAAGCTTGCCGTAAAACAACTGCTAGGCTGCCTCACACCCTCCATCCGAACATCATGACCACTATTGATTTAATGGCCAAACACTCAGCTTTCTTGAGAATATCTGTGTCAGGTGTCAGTGACTTCCATTTTGCATTCAGAATCCGTCCGAGGCATTTCTGGCAGAATCTCTCAAATTGCTTTAAGTGCCGACGCTGTGTTGTCCAGCACTCTGATGGGTAAAGTAAAACACGGGTCGAGTAAACCCTAATCTTGGTTTTGACAGAGATCCCACCATCACCCCACAACCGCTTTTCTAGTGTTCCAAATGCTGTACTGGCCTTCTGAATGCAAAAACATATCTTTCTTTTTACATGAGTATCGCCACTTATCAAGACCTAAAGACAACTCGAGGATGAGGGTTAAGAGTGTACAGTAATCAACTGAACAATATAGTAATTGTTAGTAATGGAAATTCGGTAAATTTGTTAACTTTAGTGGAACGGCTCATCAAAAACTTGTTTACGTTGGACTTGAAGACAATTAGATTGTAGTCAGCTGGAAAGCAGAAAAAACGGAAGACAGTTCCACAGGCGTGCAGTTCTAAGAAAGAAGCTTTTTTCATGGAATCTACGTTTAGGTTTAGGCACAGATAAAGAGTGGGGAGGACTATCTAGCTATCTCAAGAGACTATGTTACCTCACTACACAAATGTGTCCACAACATTTAGCCTTCTTTCCCTCACATAGATATTTGGCTTAATGTATGGGGCATCAGTACTTTCGTCTTCTTAATGTTGATAGTTAAGCCAAAGTTAAACATGCCGCTGAAAAAACAATTCATTATATCTTGTATGTGTTCTGAATGAGACACAGAATCAGCATCATCAGCACAAAGTAGTTCCCTAACTAAACCTCCACACGTTTGCGGCTTGGCGTTAAATCTTCTTAGATTGACAGTAGTCCTAAAGCGAAGAAAGACACCTTCATTGCAATCTTTAAATGTGTATGAAAGAAGCATTGTTGAGTTAATGGAGAAGAGAGTTGGAGCTGGAAAATCCCCGCGTTTCACGTCATTGTAAACAACAAACTACCCAGATAATTGCCCTTTAATGCAACAGGAGCCTTCATGTTTCTGTGGAGTTCTTGAAAATATACGTATATATATATATATACACACACATAACATATATTGCTTTGTCCATAAGAAAGTATTAGTCCACAATCATAATTTTTTTTGTTATTATTTTTATATTTAATCTGTTATTCTTATTTAGGTGACTGCCTATATTTTCTTCGTTGCTTATACATGCGTCACTATCATGATGAAAGATGGTCATGCAGTCGGAGAAAGAAGGAAAAACGGATTATATGGATTCATCGGACGATTGTTCTAATCTTGAGTGTTATTCGTACAACATTTCGGTCGATTTAACCTCCGACCTTTTTAGGGGTATATTGTCGAACTCAGGAATCTGCACAGAATTTCGACCAGGACTCTTTATTTAAGCTCACGTTTCGTCAATAATGACTGGGTAGAACTTCCAAGTAATTTGCAGTTGTATTTTTGGGTCGCCCGCATTGAGGATTGAACCTTCAATGTAACTGAATTTCGCCAAGTAGTACTCTTTCAAATCAACAATTTCCTGTAATGACCCCTAATTTTTTAATGTCGTAAAATGGCATTTTGGTGAACAAACATAAAATGATCTCATTTAAACAAAGTAATGAAAGAAGTTTTCTAAAATTGTTATCTTATTTTCTTTAATTATATCGCATTAATTCATATTAATTATTCGATCGATCGAGGTCTCCGTTCAGTCTCGAAAGACAAAGAATACCCCTATAATTGTAATTGTGAGGCAAGGGTCGCGCAATCTCTAACCACACCTTCCTGACTCGACACTGTTTGGGTCCAGTGGCAAAGAGAAGACCAGGACGACTGGAAACAATGCCCATTTAGTACTGACCAGGCTCAACGTTGCTTAACTTCGGTGATCCAGCGGGAACCAGTGTGTGTCAACGTGATTATGCGGTATATTAATTATTATAATATTACTAGCGCTGGTAGAATACCTCATTAATGTCAGCCAAATTGATTGAAGAGATCATGGCCGCTAGTGATAGAACAATTGAATTGAATTTAGTACGTCATCTAATTAGTGTAATTTAATTATTAACTTTGAATAATGAATATTTCAGCGTGAGATTTCATGCTTTCGCCAGAACTTACACCAATTTTATTTCAGATGTATATATTAAAAACGTAAAAATGTTTGTCGACAGTTACAATTGAACTCCAAAACACTGTGTCTATCCGTCTTCACCCGATGTAAGGCATATTGCCACTGAGACGTAATAAACCCATCTCGCACATCATTTTACCAGAGATCGTTTATGAAAATCAGGAATAATAATTTATTGACCTTTAGAGAGCAGAAAGATTTAAGATTAAGATGTTGAATTAAGTATAATTTATTTTATTGTTATCGACTATAAGTATTTTATAGCACAAATATGATGTTAGTTAAGTTACACGAAATATTAAAAAGCGGGTTATCAATTTTGGACGGTGGAACGAAAAAGTGTTTTTAAACTTCATTTTCAATATTAGAACAAAGAATAACAAATCTAAAAACTATTAGCTACCTTTGTCTCAATATAATGAAAAGAACTAAGTATTGAGCCGGATTAAATAATAAAATCAATTAATGTGATTTAAAATGTTTCTGTCTGAACACGAAGCGTTGTCTGGTCAAAATACATTTCGTATGAATCAGATGATTTTATTGTTGGCATTGGTGTCCCCGATATTTTTCTAGAAAGACATCAGGTACTTAGGATAGAGACCACATGAAGGTTGCCAACATCCTAAGTGGAATTGTTTATGTGGGATGAATTGGATTCGAACTTGGCACTCCCAGGTAGTTAGTGTGCCATTAACTCTAGTAAATAAGATTATTCTTGTGCTAACGATTAATAATTTTCCAAATACAATCCTGAAAATTTGGAAGTTTTATGGGCGCCTTTTTTTGTTCGTGTATTTGTGTGGGGGGATCTAATTGTATGATGTTAATTCCACATTTTTATTTGGTAGTTGAACATACAATAGCTAGTCCTATTAATAAAACTAACTTTCGCTTGAAGTATTGCGTTTAGCAGGGAAAGCATTATCTATTATTGAAATCCTTGAGAATGCAAATTAAAAAACATTCATATTTTAATATTATATACACGAGGTTCCTTAAGTTTCCTGACTTTTTTTTTGTACAAGTATTTATAATTATTGTAGACTCTTGCAAAATGTAGTATGTTATTGCCATACATTTTATGAGATGACTGACCATTTTTTTATGATTTCAGGACAAATGAACAGCCACAACATGAATTAGAATACACCCTACTAAAGCCTAATAATCACAGCTGGTGAATTTTAAAACTGCAATCTAGCCGAGAAAATGTATTTTTTCATCATTTCAATAGAGTTCTCAAAACAATGCGTAAAAAAAAGAAGCATAATTTCTCCAACTTTCGTTCGTACTAGGTATAAGAATATTTGATTACAAAATTAGCAATTGAGTTGCAAATGCCCCACGATTCTTAATCACACGGAGGATCTGTAATATGACGAACAGCTGTTTGTGGACCACACACATGGGACAAGCATTTGTTGAAACATTGTGGCATTTCTGTTAATAACCGAGTTATTTGTTTACATATTCGACGTTAACAAATGATGAAATACATCAAAAGTTGTTTCTACTATTATTGTTTCTTTGTGTATTAGACTTGAGGGTGGTTGCTTTGAAATGGAAACCATCGAACTTGCTGCGTGCAATTCAAATACATTGTGACATTATTATATCCTGACTTTTCAGACATATCTTGTAATTCTTTATAAGCATTAGCAAATGTACGGTTAATCCCATCTCATATTTTTGGGAGAATGGTATCATGATGTAGTTATTTGTATTTCTGATACTTATGCAGAATACGGAAATAACGGGTTATTTTTTCAAGTTAAATTTGATTTTTACGGTATTTTGTTTAATTTATTAGGTGAAAGTACAGAATATTTTTAAGGACCCTCATCTCAGGTTAAGAATGAGTTTCTAACATATAACCTTATTATTTCAGCACAGCCCATATTCTGCATAAATTCAATTTTAATTTTTTTTATCCGTCTTCAGCCGATGTAGGGCATATTGCCACTGGGACGTAATAAAATCTCGCACATCATTTCACCAGAGATCGTTTATAAAAATCAGGAATAATAAAGGCCCCAGGGTCGACCCCTGACGCACACCCTCATAAATATCATATTACTTGAATGTAGGGTTATAGAAGACAGTCTGGAGTGTACCATTGTCTTAGAAGAATCTGATTAAATCTATCTACTATTATATAAAAATCACTTTGTGTGTGCGAGTTTCTTCCTCATATGTTCCGAAACGGTTGAGCCTATCTTTTGCAAATCTCACACAAAGCTAATTTATATGTCTGGGAGAGTTCTTAGATATGCTTTGTACAGAAATTCAGCTGATAAGTATCGAAAATCGAAAACATCCGATCTTTAAAATAGTCTTTCTTCTCTAATAGATAAAAAAGAAGTCTAACCGAGGAATAGTTTACGTTACACAAGTGTTACATTGGCCGGTATAACGTAAAATATGCGCCATTAATTTTTTTTTTTAATTTTTATCTGTAAGAGAAAGACTATTTTTAATATCGCCAGGCTTGAATATCAGCTGACGTGATATCGTAAACAAACACAGATGGAATTAGATAAACGATATTATCATTGTTTACTTTTATTTTTTGCAAATTAGTCCACGAGGTAAATTATTCCTCATAATATAAAATAATCAATAAAGGATTGCTTCTATAATAATACATACGCAATCTACATAAATAAAATCTTATGTTTAAGCGTGTTGTACGACCGGGCACTGCCGGGCCTCCAGCTAGTTTCTTATAAGATCTTCATGCCAGACCTTGTTAAAAGTTATGAATATATCAAGGGATATTATCATAGCTTCCTCTGCCTTGTCCAGTACATGGTATACGCGTTCAGAGATAATCAAAGTAGTTTATCGTTTACGAGGTGGTGGACTGGCATTTGATTGATTAATGACTTAAAACTAATAAGCGAATAGAGACAGGAATAGGAGGCAAGAGTAAAACTTTAATAGAATTAATAAATTACTAAATATGCATAATAAATAAAGATGCTTTAAAAACACTCGAGAACAATGATTAGTATATTTTAGATCTCTTAAAACGTGTATTCTTTCTTAACTTAATGATTTTGATGCGATTTGTTTTGTGGTAAACATTTTAAATAATGCAATGTATATTAACCTTCACACTTAAACAGAAAATTAAAAAAATACGTAAAAATTTTTTCGCTGACGAGCAGATGAATGTAATATGAAAAGCCGAAATGTTACTGTAACGTTATATAGGAGAGAGAGAGAGAGAGAGAGAGAGAGAGAGAGAGATAGAAAGAGCGAGTACATCTAATATGAAAGTCAG
>NC_136484.1:185870517-185923017 GCF_053919585.1 Euprymna scolopes | reverse complement strand
GTGGCTTTCGAGCCTTGATAAGAGGTGAATCCCAAGTAAAAAAAAGCACCGAATAAGTAAATATTAGGAAAGGCGGTTTCATTATTGAAGGCAATAATCATGTATTGTACGTTTCTCCATTACCTTGGGAGAGGCGTTTAGCTTCCGGTTCTTAACTTTAGAAGGCTGATCTTTTAAAAATCGATACTAAACATCTATAGATATCTATTGAGAAAACATGCATTATCTTATAACATATACCTATATTCGATAGCTCATATATAAATGGATACTTATTAGCCATAGTTTGTACTTATATTAAAAGTAGCAACTATATCTTTCCCTTAGATGTGCCAAAGTACTGGTGATTGTCTTCACATGAAAATTAACATCTGTAGCTCATTTCGAATCGTACCCTAACTCTTTATACTTCCAATGTATTAATCCACAAACCATATTCAACCCTCGTTGAATTCTAGTAGATATTAACCTTAAATCTACATCCCATACGCATTTCCACCCAAAATGTGTGAATAACCATATTTTCCTATCTTAATCTTATTTTGAAGAGTGTAAATTCACAGCAAATATTTGATGCTAACTTGAGTAATCCTAAATACCCATGCGTGACGTAGAAATATCTGGCTTTGAAACCAGACGCGGGACTTACCCTCTCGGTGCTGACAGATGCGTAGATTTAGTCAAGTCATCAATCTAGGAGAAGGAAAACTCTGGTGTTAAACCTATGCCACTGACCTCATACATCTTGACAGCAAACGGATGAGGGAGGACTCCTCAGTCCTGGTCAATAGCCTCCCTAGAGCTGCTGACTATCAAATCACCGGTTTGCAAATCTAAACTACTTGAAGAATAGATAAGCTCTGCCTATCGCACGGCTTCCATATTCCTTTGCCTATTAGCCAGGAGCAGAGGTGCGATCACAGGGACATCCAGTGCTTAGCCCTGTTTCCTGACTAAGGTAATGAATGCCGCCCTCCCACATCCGTCTCAATTCCTTCCCCTAAACCTGGGCATTTCGGAGGTGCTTGGTTACCATGTATGCTAACATGTTTGGACTGTGTCAATCTTGTCTAATTGGGTTGAGGGTACCTGTTTGACAATTTGTCTGGCTGCTGTATTCCGACTGACAGTACAGGAACCCTAACTCTTTGGTAACGCTTAGAGCGGCTACTCTATCATTAGTTGTATAATATCGGGATGTTTGCAGTGCCATGTCGCGCATGGAAAGGTACCCTGTACACATCTCCGTTAAACATTTCTGAGGCCACATTGGTGTGGATGAGGAGTTGACTGATGGTCTACTTGTGTTGCATGATTATGGCTATGCACATTCGCTTTGTCTAGCATCTCCATCCTAAATTAAAACTAAAAAATAAAATAGAATGACAAATAAATAAATAAATAAAAACGATTAAACCAGACACACTCGAACAACGATTTGCCTCCTACTGTCTCATGACCTCACAAGATTAAGTTATAAACTTGTGGTAAAATAGAAAGTAACAACTTAGTCATGGCCGCCGTATCTAAAATCGAAAAAGGGCTAACCGGTGGTATTTCAAAACAGAACAAAAACATTTAATCAGGGCGAATTTATTTTAACAACTAATTGGTTTTTAGCAATTTGTTAACTTAAGAAATAATAGAATTAAGCTCTGTAACTCTTTTTTATAATTAAAATGTTTATATTTAATTCAAAAATATTGTTCAAATTATTAACCAAATATAATTATATTTCTAAATAAAAAATGATACTACTGCAGAATACGGATCGTGCGTTAAATTAGATTTGCAAGTTAAATTCAATTTTTACGGCATCTTTTGTTTATTAAATTAGTTGTTGAAAGTGTGGAATCGTTTTAAAAAGATATCACCGATCTCTACCAAACTACTGTAAATTTTGGGTTTACAGACTTGAAATCGACTTTTTACGAGCAGTTTTGCGAACAATATGGCGGCAGGTTTGTTTCTCTAGGCCACCATCTTGTTTGTAAAACTGCCCGTAAAACAGAATATTTAAAATTAAAAAAAAGAGCATTTAAAACTATTTTGAAACACAACAAAATAAGCCAGGTAGATACAAAAGTAACTATTTATTCTATGTTTGATTTGTTGACACTTTGTTCCTTTATTTTGCTTTTCTTTTGTTGGCTTCCGGAGAAAAAACATGCGGCATATTTTCCATATTTCTTTAAACGAGTTTATTTCATAAAGAATACTCTGCAGTTATTTTTATCTTTATTCATTGGAAAGAGTTGAACTTAAAAAAACATTTTTCACGAGGGAGGGCAATCAAGCACATCGCGGTGATGCAGAATGGGCAGAAAAATGTTCGCAGACTTTTTAAAATAAAAAATACATTTATAATAAGCAGTCTCAATATTAAATAATTACAAATTAAATTATTTTAATCAATGTTGCCTGGTTGAAGATTTAACTGCAAAGGGTGTTAATTCCGGAAGCCGTCCGTAATATGAGGAGGTTGGGGGTGTAATACCCCAAAAGCAACTCTTTGCAGATAAGTCTTCAATGGGACAAGCAGGCCACATGGATCCTATTTTTTTTTTTTTTTTTTTTTTACTAACGAGCCAGCATTTATTAAACCGATGCTAATGTATCCGGTTCGTACAATGCACCTAAAAACCACTGGAGGATTAGAATTTTGACACACTACGATCAGGAACATATGCAACGGCAAGGCAAAACGTTTACATGTTTCGTTGCTCATGAAAAATAAGCTTTATTTTGTGTCTGGTGCTGTTCAGAACATGTTTTCCTGTCGTAATATATTTCGGGGTATCCTCCTCTCTCTCTCTCTCTCTTCTACGGCCTCTTTCTCACACAAACGAGGTTGTGAAGCTTTCTCTACTCGGTCGTTATTACATTGCAAATGTTCAACCGAGCTGATATTTATGGTTTCTCCCCTGTAAAACATTCACAACCCAAACTCGTCTAGCTACAGCCACTGTAATTTGCTTGTGTTAAGATTTTCTATTTTGCCAAAAACATTTCCCATTTTTTTTGTTGACCAGAATGTGTAATGAGCAAGTTCCAAAGTTTGGAATATTTGTAGGTACTTATACAGATTAGACATCCAAGATTAGACATCCAAACATTTAACAGAGATAACCAGAGTTTTGACAAATCCCGGTCATTTCTGAGACAGAGTCGCGATCTCTGCAATACTCTGACTCTGTAAGAACTGAGACACTCTTTGTGTCCATTCCTTACAAGTACACATTAACCATTTAGATGGTACGTTCCGAGACCGCACCCTACCTCCTCACTTGTACCCAGTAAAAAAAAAAAAAAAGTTACAAATTAGGACTAAACATCTAAGAATGTTACAGAAATTCCAGTTTCGACGATAATTTCTGGACTTTGCCAAAATATGCTGACGATAGATTCGCGTAAACGCAATGAACTTTACCGATTTAATTCTTACTCTTTCGTCTCCCAAAGAAGGTTGTACAGTTTTTCTTTTGCCATAACACCCTTCTATGGAAGGAATTTTATTGCAGCAAATCCAATCTACCTACTCCAACGAAATTGCACCGACATCTTACGTACTGAAATAAAATTATTTAGCAACCTATTTTTAACATGTGAAGGGGAGGGCGTTTTATAACTATTTTGTACTCTCACCTAATAATTTATTAAAAAAAAAACAAGATAAATGTAAAACTTGAATTTAACTTAAATACTTGGGAATATAGCACTGTACTTACTCTGCGCCTATTGTACAGCGCTATTTATTTAAATAGTATTTTCAAGTTGAATTCAAGTTTTATCTTTTTGTATTAAATTGTTAGGTGAAATTAAACAATAGAAGCACTTCCTCTTCTCCATATTAAGAAGAATGGCTTTTTAAATAACATTATTATTTTAGCGCAGTACAATAAGTGCATAAGTACCGAACCTTGAAAAGAAAGGGTTTCTGTTCACCGAGCGTTCGGCTAACTATGCACGTCACGACTCGACAATTTCCGTAAATATTGAAATTCTTAGATGACTATGTTGCAACGTAGATAAATACAATTAAAACCATTTAATTTTTAATTGTATTTTTCTGCGCTGATTAAATGCTTTCATACAAAGATAGTACAAAACAGATTAAGTGCCCCTGACACGATAGATAAATGTTTTGGGGGCCAATGTGCACTTGTTGTCCAACCTGCAGAGTGTGTCTATTTCGAAAGCAGTTCTTAACATGGAGAAGTTGAAAAATAAGAAAATCTCCTTCGGAATAAGCACCCAGCCTCTTCATGTTAAAAACTGCTTTCGAAATAAATACCCTTTGCAGGTTGGACAAGCAGTGTACATTAACTGTCTTCGGGTGGTCCCCAATTGCATTTTTACCAGTTTTTTTTAATCACAGCAATGGAATTTACAGGAAGACATTTTTCCTTTTGAGAACGTGTCAGAATAGGTAAAACTACCAAACATAAACATTTAGGAAACTATCATTATATTTGAATAAACTATCATTATATTTGAATAAACGTCAGAAAATTCAAATGTTCGACGATCGTTCAGCTGATTAGAAATTTAAAAACATTTGTACTTATGCAGAAAGGTACCGTGTTGAAATAACGTTATTATTTAGAAATTCATTCTTAACATAGGGAGGGTGAGGTTTTGTAATTATTCTGTACTTTCATCTAGCAGTTTAATAAATAAAAGTAGGCACCGCCAAAAATGGCCGAAAAATCACGTTGTTTTTTAAAACGAAATTACATTTATAAAATCCATTATTTCTGAGTAACTTTTTTTTTTCCAGAAAGATAAAACCCTGAATTTTATCATATAGAAAACAGAATAATGTCAAACTTTTTCTACTATTTTTAATTAAATTTTAAATGTTAAATTTTCCCAAAAAGTTAACAGTTGACATTTTTTGTCTTGCACAAAAAAACGTACATAAATATTTAAAAAAAAGAAAGGTTTTTGAAATAATTTATTTATTTGTTGTCTAACTAAGATTTAGGATGATTTTCTATGAGAATATGCAAAAATATTATAATATAAGTACCTGGATTTCAAATCATTCCACTTATTCATATAGGCAACCAGTTACTTCGCGTCGATCTAGACAATGTTTACGTTTGTACGTAATAAAAAGCAAACTATGGAAAACCAAACAGGCTAAAAAAAAAACTTATTTTTCAGTGACGAAAATTTCAATGTATTATTAACGCTGAGGCTGGCCAGTACCAGATGGGTGACCATTTGTATGATTTTGGTTTTTAATGTGTATATGTGTGGGGGCCAGGCTCCCTAAAATGGGGGGGGGCAATTTAAAGCAGAATAAAAAAATTATTTCAGCGCGTTTGGTCCACCGTAGTCGAAAGGCGGCAAACGTTTTCAAACGGGATCGAAAAAATAATGCTATTTTTAACACAAAGGGCACAATATTTATCGATTTTTTTTGTATCGATTCTTCAAAGCATTCCCTGTTTAATAATGGTCATGCATTATTCGGCTCGCTAAAAAACAATTGTTAATTTATTTATCAAAGATTTTAAAATAGCTTTTTTCGTATAAATATTAAATTTTTTTTTTTTTTTTCTTAACTTAAATTAATTATTTTACTTAACATATTCACCGAATTTCACACTTCAAAACTCAAAAGCGGGATAATTAAACACAATCGAAGTTCTGATATTCAGACGTCAAAATAAGGTATGCAAACAATTTTTTTTTTAATCTATAATCCTGTCCCTTACAACAACACAATATGTTTTGTTAAGATTCAGGTTTATGAAAAATAAGTACACTGTTATAAAGTTCATTCTTCTCTTAATAATCGTATTGATTGGATAATTACCTGATTTTTGGTAGATTTTTAAAAAGACGGTCCGTCAAAAAGTACTTACCTGCCCCACCCCCGTTTTGGCGGTGCCTAAATAAAAGATTTCGTAAAACCTGAATTTAACGAAAATACTAAAAAAAAAAAAAATCGGTGCTAGTGCACTTACTGATCCGAGCTTTTTTTAAAATCGTATTTCCAAGTTTAATTACAATTTTGGTACTAGTGCACTTATTGATCCGTGCTGAAATAACGTTATTATTTAAAAAGCCATTCTTAACATGGGGAGGGTATTTTGTACCTATTCTATACTTTAACCTTACAATTGAAAAAAAAAACTATCATAAAACTTTAATTAAACTTGGAAATACGATTTAAAAAATAGCGCGGATCAGTAAGTGCACTAGCACTAAAGTTTTATGATATGTTTTTTTTTTTATTCAATTGTAAGGTTAAAGTACAGAAGAGGTACAAAACATCCCCTCCCCATGTTAAGAATGGCTTTTTTTAAATAATAACATTATTTCAGCACGGAGCAATAAGTGCGCTGGTACCAAAAAATCTCACGGTACTCTGCATAAGTACTAAGAAATTTGAAACTCGTGCTTTGTACATTAAAAGAAATCCTCGATAACTACGAAACGATACATCTAAAATTATGGTAACTACGATATTTATGAGGTGCTTATAAAATATCTTTCAAGCGTAGTATACATTTTACTGCGATAAAAAGGAACGTCATAATAAATGAAAACTTACCTTCTGAGCAACGACGGTATGATTAGTTTGTCCATTTCTTTCTCATTTGATTATTTTATTTCTTAATAACACTGCTTTTTGGTGAAAGTGCGAATGCAAATTAAATATGGCGAACACTTCTCAAGACGAGCTCCATCAAAAACGTTCAGGGTTTGTTTTTTTAATAAATAGTTGTCTTTTACTTAGCAGTGCACTACAGGCATCGTCCCCCTTTTAAACAATTATTTTATGCATAGAATTATTAGGAGATATTAACGTTAGTGTTTAGTATTTGATTTGTTATTTCAAGTAACGTTACACGATACCGATGATATTTAGACGAACTCTCCTATCCAAGGAGGTAGAAATGTGTGTCAAACGGTGGTTACCACGAGGCTTGAGGACAAACATTTTTAAGCGGTTGTTTGCCATCATCACGGAGATTTAAGGATTTTATTTCTGCAAGATTTCTCTTGGGTTGGATAAAAAAATATGTCTGTAAAAGAAATAATTTAAAAGAAGAACATGACAGGATTTGAAAATTACGTTTTTATTCACATTTTAGTAATGTCCAAGATCAATGCTCGGAAAAATCAAGCTACCTGACGTGGATACGGTTGATAAAAGCCTTCTACTCCAGTAGTTTCTTCCCCAGAACCGCTAGACTTTGGAATTCCCTTTCGGCTCCCTGCTTCCCCAACTGTACTGACATGCAGAAGTTCAAGTGTAACGTCAACGGACATATTGCTGCCCAACTCTCTAAATAGTACCCCTGTAGCTTATGTAGATCCCTACACCAAAGTGATAATGTGCCTTATTTGGGGTGAAAATGTAAAAGTAAAAAACAAAAAAACAGAACGAAGTCACGGAGTTAAGACACGGAAAAAAACGAAAACATATATTTCTTTGTAAAAATTTCTTTAGTTTTAACATTTCTTGTGTTATCACGAAAGAAAAATGACTTTTAAACAAACAAAAAAAAACACTTCCTGTTTAATCAAATAATGAAATAACTATTTTATTCAAAAAAAGTAATTTATTTTTAACGCTTTTTTACGACGAAACCGAAAACAAAACATAAAACATATTAAAGAGACTTTATAATATACTAGCATTTCAGCCCTGCCTTGCCCGAGTATGTGGAGGTGTATGTCGAGCAAAAAAAAAAGTGGTAGTAGGAAGGCAGGCTCCAACTCGTAACGCGAAGGAATAAAAAATAGGGGAAAAAACGTGACGTCCTAGCTGTTACGATAATTGCCAAACCGGAAGTGACGTAAGTTTTAATTAAGGCTAGACAATCGAAAGGAGAGGATGACTTTCGAAAATATCGGCGAAAAAAGCGACCCCTCCTATAGAAAAGTGCCCAGTTGAAGGTGAAGATATTAATGCTTTTAGCCAATTTTTCGGTATTTGTCGTCTGAAAGGTCCAACTTCAAAACGAAGCTGATCTTGTAAAAATCCGTCGCCTCTGTCGAAAGTTTTAGGCGGACATGCAAACATGCATACATACATACATGCATACATACATAAATGCATTTATATATTAGTAACTCAAAATTTCGACCCAAACCGATTAAAAAGCTTGACCTATCTCTGAATACCCTTTATGTAAAATTTCAAATGTTTAGACCAGAAATTGTCTGAGTAATTTGGTAGAGACAGAAGCGGTCAAATTTTTTAAAACTATGGCCACTATTATGACTCCTTAATATTTATTGTTTCAGACTCAAATCAAGTTAAATTAGATCCATGTCCAAGGAACCTATATCTAAAATTTTAAGTGTTTAGACCAAAAATTGTCGGAGGAGTTTGGTAGAGTTCTCAAAGGTCAAATCGTTGAATTTTGACCCCTTAACAGCAAAATTTCTGGTCGAAAACAGATTACAAAGATTTTCCCAAAACTCCATACCCTGTATATCAAATTTCGAGTGTAGACTTAAAATTGACAGAGTTATTGCGTAGGGAAATGTACACAGACCAGACACATACACAGACAGACAAACACTTTCACTTTTATAGATATATAGATATATTTATAAAGGTGAAATTGCCTCTCTGTGTGTCTGTTTGTTTACATTTCCCTACCAAACTACTCTGTCAATTTTCAGTCTACAAACTCAAGATTTGACATAAAGGGTATTGAGATTTGGGAGAATCTTTTTAATCGATTTCCAGACAATAATTTAGCTGTCAAGGAGTCAAAGTTCAAATACTTGATCTTTGAAAACTCTACCAAACTCCTTCGCCAATTTGGGGTCTAAACACTTAAAATTTTAGATGTAGGTTACTTGGACATGGATCCAACTTTCTAATTATATTTAAAATCAAAACAATAAATGTTAAGAGATCAAAATTTGGATCAAAGTTAAAAGAAATTGACCTCTGCACTCTCTACCAAATTACTCAGCCGATTTTTGGTCTAAACATTTTAAATTTTACATACAGTGTATTCAGACATAGGACAAACTTTTAATGGGTGTTTGGCCGAAAATTTGAGCTGCTAAGGGGTCAAAGTTCAAAAATTTTAACTTTGCGGTCTCTAGCAAACTATTCAGCCAATTTTGGGTACAAACATTTAAAATTTTACAAAAATCGTATTCCGGCATGCAGCAAATTTTTTAATCAGTTTTGGGAAGAAATTTGGCTGCCAAGAGGTCAAAGTTGAAAGAGTTGACCTTTGTAGACTCTACCAAACTCCCCCGCCAATTTTCGGTGTAAACACTTGAAATTCTAGATGTAGGTTACCTGGACATGAATCTCTCTCTCTCTCTCTCTCTCTCTCTCTCTCTATATATATATATATATATATATATATATATATATATATATATATATATATATATATATATATTCTTAATAACTTTATGTATATATATATATATATATATATATATATATATATATATATATATATATATATATATACATAAAGTTATTAAGAATATATAGGGCCCGAGCAAGGCCGGGCTGAGCTGCTAGTAATTTATATAATCAAATAAAACTTTATATATTTTTTTCACTTCGAAAGTTATACAGTAAAGTTAATTAAAAATTGAAAATAATATCATTTAATGCTTATAGGCCATTTTTTACGAAACTTTTAGAAAATTCAAATCAAAGAAAAATAACATTTATTGTCATGTAAGTTTCATAAATAAATATTGTTTGACTAACAAACTACTAATAACAATTTTTATACGTGTTTTTCTTTTTATGAATTCATATTGTTTCTTTGTTACAAATCAAATCAAGTAATTAATTAGATTTTTTTTATAATAAACCGATGACATCAAACACATGTTTCATTTATGATATTTTTGTATTAGTGTGAAGGCGCTAGGTGTTTCGGCATCTTCCGGCGTTTTCTGTAAACCCCTCGGACAATTCTGACAATAGCATGGTCATTATACTGCATAATTACCTGAATGATTAAACGGCGTCTACGGATGCTTAAACGTATATCGCTTTCATTCGGCACATGAAGATGGTTATGTTTTCGCCTGCCGTGCGTTCTGTTCAGATATCTAAAAATAATAAACAATTAATTAGTGAACGAGTTATGAAAAGAGGCAAACGAGCTATTAAATGTAAATATGACAGCCAGACTGTTGTGCGGCAAACTCAAACCATTGAAAATATTAATCGTAATACCAGAATGCGTCGAGGAGCGTGTGGTGAACTTCTTGATATATATATATATATATATATATATATATATATATACTACATTTACTCACATAAAATTAATATACGAAAGTATAGATTTATGCGTAAACTTTAAGTATTTACTTCAACAGTGCTCAATACGTAGGTAGAGCTAGTTAGTAATTTATAAAATATATATGGCGATTAAGCTACACTGAATATTCGGCGTTTCATCTACTTTAAGATTATACATGAATATACATAAACGATCACACATATATGTATGTATATATATATATATATGTATATATATGTGCATATATGTATGTACCAACATATATATATTTATATATATATATATATATATATATAAAGGAAAAGGTCTGCTTTAAACGACTAACCTAGTTCTAAAACAGATCATTTGTTCGATAAAATGCATGCCCATTGGCTAGTAGGAAGGGGCGCGATGGATACTAGAAAGCTGATTGGCTAACTAAAATCCTCAAGAGAAGAGGACCATATAAAAACGAGAAACAACCACAGAATCTGCGCATAAGCTTGACGAATCCTAAAGTGGATGAAATGCCGAATATTCAGTGTAGCTTAATCGCCATATATATTTTATAAATTTATATATATATATATATATATATATATATATATATATATATATATATATTCAGACTTGAGATGTTCAAAAGTAGGGACTAAAATATACAACGAGATCGATAACAAAAGCAAAATATTTTTGTATTATTTATTCGAAGGTAAACAGTTACATTTGGTCGCTACAAACAGCCATCTGTTTCAGTCAATGAGACTTCGTCAGGCAACCCTGAGCCATCCGAAACTATAGAAAAAAAGAAATACTAAAAAAAAGGCTATAAGAGTTGCGAGCTCTTTAAGAAAGAAGGATAAAAATGGAAAAGTATTTCAACCTTTTTGGAAAATTGTTAAAAGATCACTACAGCTGGACAATATAAATTTGAAATTATTAAAGTGGTGTGTATTTTATCAGAACAATAGATTGTGTTAGTGTGTGGGGCAGTTACACTATATATATATATATATATATATATATATATATATATATATATATATATATATATATATATATATGGGGGATACGTTTATTCAATTATATTTCATCTTTTATTTATACGAATCCTTTAATTTATGAAGCTCAATGCAACTACAGAGAACATACAAACAAATGACAAAAGTCTATATTCCAAATTTCAAGATGTTGACCATTTAACCGTTTTTTTTTTTTTTAAGTAAGTTGACAAGCACAATTTCCCGGTTGTAGAATGCACTTAAACATGATACTTTAATTCATGCAGATTTCACATTGATCATTATAGAACCAATACTTTTGTCTTTGTGATATTGTACCCAATATATAGAAGTTATTTCAAAAGGTTAAAAAATTTGACTGAGTGCCATCAACTAGAATTGAGACCAAAATATTTAGCTTATAGTCCCCAACGTTTAGAGATATCGTCTGATGGACAAGGAATAACTACAAATAAACCAACTTTAACGTATAAATGAATATACGTTTGCGCAACTTTATTGATACAAATAGGCAGCACGAGAAGCAACACTTTTGCCAACGCAAAACAAGTGTATTTATGCCAGTAACGTAAAAAAAAAAAGCTTGCGTTCTAGTGGCGATGCAATCGCTGAAGGCGTTTTTGGTATCGCTTAAGTTTTTGAAGCATTTCTTACGCAGAAAGTTGTCGAGATGCTGGATATAACTGTTTCAACAGCTTTTCCGCCTAGCTTGAATTGAAATAAGAAAATCGTGCGAATTTGCTTTTTTTCCTTTAAACGTTCGGAAAAGAAGATATAATTGTTTTAAAATGATTGCAATTCAAACGATTATATATAACAAAAAACGTTCTTTAAAATAGTATATAAAGTAAAGGTATAACGAAAACTTATTTAAAAGTACATATTTTGCAATCAAAATTAAAAATTTCTCAAGAAATTTCTTCTCAGTCTAATTTATGTATAATATATATTATGTATATACGGCATAATCACGTTTAACACACTGGTTTCCCTCAAATTACAGAAGTTAAGCAACGATGAAGGTCAAATCACCGAAGTTAAGTAACAATGAGCCTGGCCACTACCAGATGGGTGACCATTTGGAGCTAACTGATGCTGTGTGTGCTCTCCGTTTATCTCGGCATTGTTTCCAGTCCTCCTGGATTCTTCCTTGCCACTGGACTCAAGCAGTACCGATCCAGGAAAGGTGTGATTGGTGATTGCGCAACCCTTGCCGCATAATTACACGCGCAGCTGCCCCTACAGGGTGTATCCTTTGTCTTTCGAGAATGAACGGAGGTATCGATATTGTGTATGTATAAATATGTATTATTTGTGTGTTTATATATATATATATATATATATATATATATATATATATATATATATATATATATATATATATAATTATTTGAATTTAGGAAAACTGGTCTCGGGAAAACTCGTCTCGAGAAAACTCGTCTCGGGAAAACTCATGGCGAGTTTTCCCGAGACGAGTTTTCCCGAGACAAGTTTTCCCGGGACGAGTTTTCCGGGCACCAATTATTTACTACAATAATTATTAAATGCCTACAGAAACTAATGTTTCATCCTTTCGAGAATCATCAGTGCAGGGTGTCACCAGTAACACTAGTCGATAGGTTCGGACACGGCAACAGAAGACATCTCTGGCTTCATTAGCAAGGACCTAATCTATCTATCTATCTATCTCTCTCTCTCTCTCTCTCTCTCTCTCTCTATATATATATATATATATATATATATATATAATTTAAAGGAGATTAGAATAATAGTCTAAAGAGCTAAGTGTATTTTAATGTAATAGTGAAATTACTAGTTTAATTAAAATACAGGAAATGCTCGCTGTAATTTAGATATATAATAAGCTCGATAGTTAAATGTCCTAGAGCTAATTCAATATTAAGTAATGTGATTTATAATTTAAAAGTTTTAAAATTTTTTAAATTTAACAATCAAAATTTAATTAAATTAAAAATCAGTTTCATATATATATATATATATATATATATATATATATATTGCATAGGGATTACAACTTATGAAGGCCAAGATGTATCAAGTGCGCTTGAAATCCAAATTACAGCCTACTTTTAAGAGTTTCAAATTTATAATTTAATTAACTTTCGGAGTCAAACTCCATCCTCAATATTTTGTTTCTCTCTCTTTTCCTCTTCTTCTTTCTTGCTATGTTGTAAAGTTAGAGAAAGAAAAGTCAGTAGTAAAGATCCGCGTATTGTCTCTCAACGGTTGTATTTTGAAATGTCTGTGCGTAGGCTACGCAAGATTAACGTCAGGGGTGTGAGTTAATTCCCCGTGAGGATGAAAGACGAAAGTCTTTGTGTAACTGAATTGCCATACATATTTTCTCACTAATTATATATATGTGCATGTGTGTGTGTTCGTGTTTTCTCTATAGTAAAAGCGCTAAGTTTAAATAAAAAATGTAAGTTTAGTAAGCCAATTAAAACCTGCATTGAATTGGCTTACTAAACTTACATTTTGAATTTATATAAATACTAGCAGGATACCTGGCGTTACCAGGTCGTAAAATACGCTTCAATATTATATATTAATTCATACAGAAACGTAGCCATATATATGCGAGTATTTTTTTTCTAAACAGTTCACTTCTTGTGAGTGAAAAAAAAAAAAAACTAAAGACAATACGTCAAGTACAATAACCATTAGACCAGCTTGACACTATCTTTAAAAGGTATTTTCAAACCTACTTATTCCTAACATAAGGAATCTATCACGTGAATCATTCACTCATGTGTATTCGTGAAACAGTAAACAAACATAAACATCCGATGACCACCACGTACTAATTTTTCAAGCTGTTTTCCCGGATGAAAATGGATTAAAGAAAATTGCACATGTCTGAATAACCTGTATACCAAATTTCAAGTCTTTAGATAAAAACTTCGTTGAGTATATAGTTTAAGAAGTGTCCTCACACACATTCTCACATATATATATATATATATATATATATATTAAACTGCTCGTAGCCGAATATATAATATGTGTATTTTACGACCGGGCGGTCTGAGATATATATATATATATATATATATATATATATATATATATATATATATATATATATATATATATACACTAGCAAAAGTACCCGTCGTTGACTGGGTTCAAAAACAGCCTCCAGAAAATGGACTCTGATTTATGAAAGTGTGATAGGTTATGAAAAGAAAGGGTTGTAAAGAGATAGCTTCGAATTTAGGGGTATCAAAACCAAAGCAAAATATGATGAAAGTAAAAATAAAATAGATAAACCACATAATTTTATTATAACATACCTGTTTACACTGAAACACTTATCATAATATTCTGTGGATCTATATTAAACAACCATATTAAACTTTGTGACATATTTACATTCTATGGAGGTCAGGTGCGAACGAACACCCCATAATTTTATTATACTATATTTCTTCAAACTGAAACATAATTATCAACGTGTTCTTATGCAGATAGATATGAAATGTCTTTATTAAAGTTTGTGCCTATTTCCATTCTATGGAGGCAAGGACCGAACACAGACCCCACAATTTTATTATACCATCCCTATTTAAGTTAAAAGATACTTATCAAAGTATTCTTATGTACATCTATATCAAAAACACTTGTTTTAAATTTTTATTTCCATACTTTGTGGACCAGGCGCAAACGCAGACCCGACAATTTTAATGAACCATCGTTCTGCCAGATCAAACATACCCATTCCTGTGTCTCGATACATCTTCTATCATTATATGTAATCAGTTTTTTAAAATAGTCAACCATATAGGAGCCTTTTCGTGGCCACACACACACACACACACACACACACACACACACACACACACACACACACACACACATTCAGCTTTATATTATAGATAGATAGATAGATAGATAGATAGATAGATAGATAGATAGATTATAATAAGCTGCTCGTAACCGTTAGGTCACAACCACTATCACAATTTGTATGTGCGTTGTTTCATGTGTGCAAAGTGTAAAACAAAATTCACATTAACCAATGATGAAAGACCTAAATAGACTTTGATGAAAGCGGCATTTCTTCCATGCTTTTTATTCTTCAAACATCAAACGTGTCCATGCTTATAAATTTCGAGTGATTTGAAAACAAATGTGCTTGCAGCCCTCTTCAGCGATAACGAACGAATCTCGCCACCACCTGGGCGGAGGCTCACTTATTGACAACACACAGTTGTTATTTGCATTCAGATACAGCAAATCTCCAACGAATGGGCAACACACTGCAACAAGCATTTGATTCATTGCATGTAACGCGCACTTGAAGTGCATATATAAATGTTTGGGAGTTGCCTTCTATACGATTAGGGAGTTCTGAAAATAAGAGATAGAGACGTTACATTAATATAGTCATTGTGCACTACGAAAGGAAAACTTAAAATTGACTCTAAGTTTCAAACCTTTTTGATCTTCAATGTGTCACCCCTGTTTAAAAGATAGCTATATTTACTTTATCAGCTGCAAGAATCTCGGTGTTTTTTTTTGTTTGTTTGTTTTGTTTTTTAATGGTGTCTCCCTTAAAGTGTTCATTTAAAGTAAGTATTTTTCTAGCGCGGTAGAGGGAGCCCATTTCTTTGCAGCAATTTTGGCAAACTTTCTCTATGTATTTGTCTTAATTTATGTTACTTGTAAATGTTATGCCGTCTAGTTTCTCCTATCATAGAGCGGATGGTCTAACGATGACAGAACAAAAACTACACTATACTCCTTAAAAGAAAGGGGTAATCCATGGGAGTATTATCATGACAACAGAACAAATATTACACTTTCAATCCTGAACTAAATATTAAATATTATACAAACATTAATCTGAAATGTTTCTGAATGTGTTCCTCCTACATATATACTTGGTCTCTTGGTTAAGACTAACATCCGTAGGCATTCTTGTTAGCTTCTTACATAAAGTGGCTTTATGCCTTGTCTGAAGTGATTTCCATAAACAATTACAATATTAAACTGAATTGGGTAATAAAAGATAGTAATAACTATTGTTGGGACAATTAATCGGAATCGGAATCGGGAATCGGAAAAATCGGCAGTTTCGGATTGGAATCAGTATCGGAATATTTTTTTTTTTTTTTTTATTACATTTTCACCCCAAACAAGGCAAATTGCCACTTTGGTGTAGGGGGCTACTATCAGTGGCAACAACTACTGGGGTACTATGTAGGGATTTGGGCAGCAAGGTGTCGGTTCACGTTACACTTGAACTTCTGCGCGTCAGTACTGTTGGGGAAGCAGGGACCTGGAATGGAATTCCAGAGTCTAGCGGTTCTGGGGAAGAAACTATTGGAGTAAAAAGATCTTTTACATCTAGGGATCTCTACAGTGTGGGGGTGGGATTTAGTAGCCTGTCGGGTTTGTCGAGGGTGCACACGTCGTGGGGGCACAAGTGATTGCAGTTCGTCAGAGCATTCACCACTAAAATACTTGTAGAAAAGGCAGAGGGATGCAACATTTCGTCGATGGGACAGAGGCTGAAGCTTAGATGCCAGTTCAGGGCCTATCAGGTTTGCGACTCTCTTTTGAACCTTGTCAAGGAGCGAGAGACTAGTAGCAGATGCACCAGCCCAGATGTGACAGCAATACTCCATACATGGGCGAATGGTGGCCTTATAGAGGTACAGGATACTTTCATGTGTTAGTAGTTTTCTAGCACGGTAGAGAGAGCCCACCTTTCTTGCAGCGGCCCTGGCAATGCCTTCAATGTAATTGTTCCAACTCATGTTTCCTGTGAACGTTAGGCCAAGGAGTTTGAAAGATGGACTCTCAGATAAAGAGTCGTTGGCCATTGCTATGGGTGGTAGAGAGGGTTTCTTGTAATTATTGAATGAAACTAGTTTAGTCTTGGCAGCATTGAACGCGACCAACCACTTTTATCCCCATTCCACTACAGATTGGAGGTTGGAGGTCTTCCTCTTGTGTTTCTGCCATTTCTTTAGAAATGTGTTCATTCGTCTTCCTGTCGTGCCTGCCATAGAGTGTAGTGTCATCAGCATATATACCCATCTCAGAGGCAATGTTGTCGGGGAGGTCATTTATGAATATCAGGAACAATAGAGGTCCAAGGATAGAACCCTGGGGCACCCCCGCATTTATATCATATTGTTTAGATGTACGACCGTCGAGGACAACCTGGATTTTTCTCTTATCTAAGAAGGATTTAATTATGTTAAGTATTCTACCAGTGATACCGTATGATCTGATTTTACTGAGGAGACCCTCATGCCATACCCTGTCAAAAGCCTTAGATATATCTAGAGCTACCGCTCTGCCCTCCCCCGCGTTGTCCAGTGAATGGTATATACGTTCAGAGATCACAGTTAGGATGTCTGCTGTGGAACGGGCTTGTCTAAATCCATATTGTTTGTCAGTCAGTAGTTTAGCATCTGTAAGATGATGGACTAGAGCATGGTTAATTATGGTCTCAAATATTTTGGCAAAAAGTGGGAGGAGGCTAATGGGGCGATAATTTGATGGGTCTGTCCTTTCGCCAGAATTCTTGAATACTGGTACAACAGAAGCAGTTTTCCAACAGACCGGAAAGCAAGCTTCATTAAGGCATTTGTTGTAGAGTTTGGAGAGAACTGGAGCTACTTCGGCTGAGCACTTTTTTAATAGCACAGCTGGGATAAGATCGGTCCACATGCTTTTGAGGTATCAAGGTTTTTATGATAGCATGCACCTGAGCAGGGGTGGTTTTCAGATCGTCTAGTGTGGCGTCTGTCCGCATAGGAAAGTCAGGTAGGGGGTTGTTGGAAGGGTCCAGTGTGGAGTTTGAGGCAAACCGACTGGCAAGCATGTTAGCCTTGTCGGTTGCTGAGGAGACAACCTCGTGATTGTTGGTTAGTGGGGGAATTGTTGATTGCCCATTATTTACTACACTGTTGTAGATTTTCCAGAAGTCTCGAGTTCCTAGTTTTTGTGCTTCGATGCGCTTTTTAGTGGTTTCCGTAAATTCTCTCTTAGCTGTCGCTATTTCTTTCTTAACGTTATTTCTAGCTTCTATATACTTCTGTCTGTTTGAACTGGACTTATGTCGGTTAAACCTACGGTATGCATGCTGCTTTTGAGCAATGGCAATTGCACAAGTCGACGTAAACCATTGGGGAGAGTGGGGCTTACTATAAAATTTCCGCATGGGAACATGCGCTTCGATTGCAGTTTTGAACCAGTCAGTGGTCTCGTTTGCACATTGTTCAGCAGGGAGAGAGAAAATATTTTTCCATGGAGCATCTCTAATTAGTTCCCTGATGGCTTCCCAGTCAGCCTTATTATAATATCTCGTTGTTTTGAGCACTGGCTCTTCAGTTTTGGGTCTAGAGTTTAGGGCGATTTCAACCATTATCACTGCATGATCAGCGTTCCCGAGTGGGCTGTGGGCCTTCGTTATGCAGTCATCGGGAACTGTGGTCAAAAACAGATCTAGAAGTGATGCGTGTTGTTCTTCCTGGTCAGGGAAACGGGTTGGAAACGTAACAATTTGTGATAGGGAGTGAGATATAGCGAAGCTATGGGTTGTGCTGCCCGCTGCATCTGTGTGAGTAGAGAATCCAAGCCAGTTTTTGTGGTGGACATTAAAGTCACCAAACACATCGGGGGAATTTGAGCCTATTTTCTGATGCCAAAACCGATTCCTTTAATTATCCATTTTATTTTATTTTGTTTATATAAAACGTCTTCCATTGCTTGTACTAATAATTAAATAATAAATATTTATTGATTTAAACTTCCAGTAAGACTTAAATCTCTAGATCACACCATCACAAGTGTGTTTTTACGTTTGAGAAAATACAGGCCCATTTAAGATGTGTTTTTATAGTAATCGGAACAAAATAATAACTTTATAGTAAAATATTTAGAGATTTATAAATCGGAATCGGTAATTGTATCGGAATCGGGAATTTCGTACGGAATCGGTAATTGTATCGGAATCGGGAAAAATATTGGAATCGTCCCATCACTAGTAATAACATAGTTTACGCTTCAAGCAGGTAGATACCAAATCTTTATAATTTACATTGTTTAAAAGATGTATCGACATTAAATAACCGACAAAAGGTTGATATGCCGGAAAACAGAAGTACCAACCTAAAATATTCGCTGTCCATTGACCTAAATCTACAATAAAGACAATTGTTAAATGTTCCTTTGGAATTCTAATTCTTTATTTCTCTGTAAATTAGTGGTATTTACTTCTTTCTGCTATGGTCGAGTCCGTTATATTCTGCAACAAAAGTTTTATAGGAATGTTCTCCTTTCAGACGACCGTGACAAACTGAACATTATTGTTGCTTTTTGTGCATTTTTGGTTGTTTTCTTTTTTGTTTTTTGTTTTTTTGTTTTTTCACTTTCCTAGATTCCTCGGAATCCAATTACATTACAATCGTTTGAATTGGATATTCTTCTCTATTAAAAGCGATCTAATTGCTGCCCCATAAAAACCCTTTGCTTTCTTCTCATAGCAAACATTGTTAAAGTATAAACAAGGTCACTATAGCAGACAGATACACGTTTGATAATAGATAAACAAACTGGCCCGAGTATTTGTCCGACAGGAAACGCTTTTATAACAAACAAAAGGAATAAAATACGAATATTTTGGTTGAAGTTTGGGCATTCTTTGAAGCGTTCAAAATAAGGTCTTTTGACAAAGCAATGTTTAAGCGACAACATCGTGTGACCAAGTGAAAACCTGACACGCATTTTTAAATATACGACTTTTATAGTTACGAATGATCAAACTAAATTATAATTTGTCTCCACCGCTTCTTAACACGATCCCAGTCTAATAATAATAATTTCTAATAAACATTTATTTAGACTTGCTTTTTTTTTTGGGGGGGGGGCAAAAAGTAGCACCAGTTATAATACTACAGGTAAACTTTTCTGTCTTCATTCAATGGATAGAAATCCTTCTACACTAGGACAATTTTTTATTTTTGTTTTTATGTCACAACCTGGAGTGTACTTTATGGGGAAGCTGGATGTTGCCTACATTGAAAATCGACCCTGTGTCGAATTTTTCCCTGTTGGAGAATCAGGCAAATAGGGATTTGTGTAGTTACGTATGACCTACCTAATCTATCCTCTTTCTCCGTCTTTCTAGGAAACAGTTGCAATCTGCCTTAAGTGAATTGTCGGACCATAATAGGAAGGAGGGTAGAGTGGGAGGATATAAAATAAAGACTGAACTAATCGACATTTCGATATGCGTGAATAAATTAGGAAGCAAAAGAGAACAAAAAAAAACAATAACAAAACAGTGAAAGTAGAAGAAGGAACGTAAATAAAAATAGTGCGACAGAACGATTAAAGCTTATTAGGACATTTGTAGAATTAATTTTTTTTTAATTTTAAATGAATATTTTAAATATGTGTTTATATCTAAAAACCTAAAAAAAAAACTTGGCATATTTTTTTTCTTTTTAATAAAATATCTAAACGCTATTAATTTAGCAGAAATTCTTGAAATTAGTTTGCATATACATTTTAATTATTCTATACAATCTATTTCAAAACACTTCACTCTTGATTATTTGGTAGAATTCTATGGAATATATTGAAAAATTGGATTATTCCAAACCAAAAGAATATTCGTCGCAAGACAGGTAAATTTCATTCTTTCAACAGAACATTGTTTCACCAATTTTATGTCTATTTACAAATGTCAAAAACTGGAATATTTAAATTTAAATATTCCAGATTGTAGCCATATTATCGTTTTGAAAACCCTTTAAAATATTGTGATGTATAATAGCTATTGTTAACATTGCACAGAAGCCGGGAATATCTTAATATACACGGCCTGCTTCCGCCCTTCCAACCATTGCACTAAACTAATTGAAACCATACATATATAAGCCCACTTTTACGCTTGTCAGATGTTTCATAATTAAGTTATCGATTAATTAGTTTAGGATTGAACGCTTTATATAAAAATATATAAACATCTACATATAATTAACTTATATATATATATATATATAATGAATGACAAAAGTCTATATTCCAAATTTCATGATGTTGACCATCTTATAATTTATTCCTTTAATTCAGTTAACACTTCCTCTGTGATTAAATTGTAAGATACTTAACATTATGAAATTTGGAATATAAGCTTTTGTCATTGATTCATTTTATGCTCTGCAATTACATTGAGATTCTTAATTAAGTATTGGTATATATAAAAAGGAAATATAAGTGAATAAAAATATTTCTGCAGATATATATGTATATATATATATATATATATATATATATATATATATATATATATACATATATATATATATATATATATATGTATATTGGTAAATGCTTACTTTAACTACAACAGAACACCAATAAAATTTGGTTCTTTAAAAGTTTTTGGAGTCGTTGACAACGAATCTGATATTCAAACCCGTCGCAAATTTACCGTTTGCATGGTATTAACCCCTGAACCCTCGCACTATTTTGTGCCATCTCACCGCCTTCGTTTATGCTATTTTTACATGATGCGTTCGCGCGTGCACGCGCGTAGTAAAGAGACCTGTCACATCGCGGAAGAATTTTTTAGCAGACATTTAAAATAACAAGAAAGTTTTCAAAAACAAAGAAATGTGGTCCATTTTTCGGTGTTACGTAGTTTTTGATGCTTTTATAATTGATCTAAGAAAAAAGTTTTCACGAGCGGTATACAAAAACATTTTTATTTTTCGTTCTTTTTTTTTTTTTGAGGGGATATTCAATAATAGAACTTGTACAACATTTAACAGGTGCTTCTGCAGTTTAATTTACTGTTGTTCCATAAGTAACGCCACCCCCAATTTATCGTTTTTCCGTAAGTAATGCGTCGACATATACCAAGCAGAAGAACTGTTTAAATGTTTACAAAAATGGTGTATGTCGGCGTGTTACTTACGGAAAAACGATAAATTAAAGTGCATCCACCATGTATCTATGCGCCCTGTCAAAGATCACGTAACTACGCGTACGTACATTTAAATAAGAACTACTCACAAATAGCGTTAACGAATACGGTGATATGGCACAAAATAGTGCGAGGGTTCAGGGATTAATACCACGCGAACGGTAAATCTGCGACGGGTTTTAATATCAGATTCGTTGTCAGCGACACAGAAAACCTATTAAGAACCAAACTTTATTGGTCGGTGTTCTGTTGTAGTTAAAGTAAACATTTACGTGTGTGTGTGTGTGTGTGTGTGTGCGCGCGCGCGCGCGCGCGCGTGTGTGTGTGTGTGTGTGTGTGTGTGTGTGTGTGTGTGTGTGTGTGTTATAAAAACATTATTGGTTACATATGTGCATACATGTTTCGGTGGAATCTCAATTTAGAGAGACGCACCTCATCAGACCAAGAAAAGAAACGACACTTCTTGGTTTTTGATCTGATGAGGTGGGTCCCTCTAAATTGAGATTCCACCGCAACATGTATGCACATATGTAACCAATAATTTCTGTATAATAAACATACTCTATACCAACTCTTCTCTCCATTGAGCACTCTTAAATAATTACACGGGTTTCAGTGGATCTACGTCTAGGAAATCAAACTATACAACCATTATATATGTACATATATATATATATATATATATATGTACATATTTATATATATATACATATTTATATATATATAAATATATGCATATACATATATATACATATGTATACACACACACACACAGATGCGTAAGAAATCAAAATCTGTTATTTTTGAATTCTTGGAACTGATATAAATAATGTGAAAATTTTGTTTACTTAAACCTAATATATATACTTTTATCTATCTATATATATATTCCACCCCCCTCCTTATCTACCCTTTTTGTCTAATTTATGTTTTTAAATATACAGTTAGAGCTAAGTAGAAAAAAAAAGAAAATATTTTAGAACTGTATTTTAGTTTCACTTTCTTTGCTAAATTATTCTTCTTTAACAACATGTGGTTAAAATACAGAAAAAAACCTCAACAATTAATAATGGCACTACGCCCAATGTTATATATATTCATCTCTTTAGAGAAGTGTCAGGCTACAAGATTGTTGCCATGTATTTTCATAGCATAAAATATTATATCCTCGAACAATTAACTTGATATAATAGAGAAGAGAAAGTAGACTTTGGGTTTAATTACGGCAGTTCCGTACTCTCGCTTCCTTTGTTTTCATTGTTTAGTCCTTACATTGCATGATTGATGTTTCTGACAAGAGGGGGAAACTGTCTGTTTGTTAGGTCAGAATCTATTCATATAAAACTTAAAGTGAGCAAGTGTTTTTACGTTGAAATGCTACTTTTACCTCCTTACATCAAGTGGGTTCATGCTTTGTCTGGAGCGATTATATATATATATATATATATACATATATATATATATATATATGTGTGTGTGTGTGTGTGTAAGTGTGTGTGCATATGTATACGTATATATATATATATGTATATATATATGTATATATAAGACGCCTGTTCACAACACTCACGCTGTCGCTGATGACGACGATGCATCACACAGATCATCCTCCAAAAGATTAACAAATGAATGAAGTCAACGAAGACAAACTCCTCACCACCGCTGCACAACAGACATCCTTAAATTTCAAATGAAACGCTTGTTTACAACGCTCACGTTGTTGTTGATGACGACGATGATGGTAACGATGCATCACACAGACTGTTCTCTAAATATTAAATTAATATCTCATTTGATGGAACTTGAGAACGATTCAAGTTTAGCAAATCTTTGACTTTAAGAAAAACAGATTGGTTTTGTGAAAATGACTCTACAATCACCAGACTTTTGGAAGAGAAAAAAGATCAAAAGATATGTTTGTGTTCTAATCGACCAGTAAAAATAACTGCAGAAAACGTGTATAAAGAAGCAAAACTAAAAGTACAGCGTGAGACAGAACAAGTATTGTGCCAATTTGTCAGCAGATTTGTCCCGACAGATTATGACCGCAAAAATTCAAAAGATATGTATTACAAAATCAGAGAAGCATTCGGACCACAACCTCCAACATTAATAGCTGCGAAATCCAAACATGGTTCTACTCTTTTCAACAATGTTGAGGGGGTCAGGGACTGGTGAACATTTTCGAGATTTTTGATAATCCATGCCATAGTAAATGATATAGTTATTGATATAGTTATTGATATAGTTATTGATATAGTTATTGATATAGTTATTGATATAGTTATTGATAGTCTTCCTCAAAAGGAGGTCGTTGATGAGATGATGACTTATCCCAGCTATGATGAGACCAAAAGAACATTAACAGAGATTAATAAGGGAAAACACCCGGACTTGGTGGGATACCTGTTGAATTAATAATTAGTTATTTGGAGGTGATAGTGTTGTCAACGCAGTCCATACACTCATCCTTGCTGTTTGGCATGGTAATGCTATCCCTCAAGATTGGTATGATGCAATATTGATACCAAGCAAGGGAGTAAAAATCTGAGTGTGGTGATTATAGTAAAATTAGCTTGCTTGGAACAGTAGGAAAGGTTTTAACAAAGTTATTGTTAAATCGTTCGCTTTGTCCCACTATCACCCTTGAGAATCACTGTGGTTTTAGATCTGGTCGAGGCTCAATGGACATGATATTCTCTGCGCGACAGCTAATGGAAAAATGTATGAAGGAGCGAGTGCCTTTTTATCAAGTTTTTTATCGATCTGAAAAAGTTTTTGATACCATTAATCGTAATAGACTCAGGAAGATTCTTATGAAACTAGGCTGTTCTACCAGTTTTGTGGAGTTGCTTCAGCAGTTATACGATAAAATGAAAGCCTAAGCGAACTTTAATGGGTCTCTGATCCAATTTCAGTTGAAAAGTGTGAAGCAAGGTGATATACTTTCTCCTACATTATTTTCCATATATTTCGCCGTGATGTTGGTGCATAATTTAACAATTGTGATGCTGGTGCATGCTTTTAACAATTGCGATGTTGAGGTGAAGTTTTGGTTTCGCACATCAGGTAAACTTTTTAACCTTAGACTTCTAAACGCAAAGTCGAAAACTTTTCAGAATCTTGTTCTTGAACTTTTATATGCGAATGATACAGACCTTGTTTCACACCCAGAAGTAGACACAAGGATGATTATGTTATCAGAGGCTTGTAAAGCTTTTGAACTTACCATCAGCTTCAAGAAAATATATGTCATGTATTCCCCTCCTATAGGAATGCCATATGTAGAACCAAACATATTGGTAAGAAGTTAAATGTCACGGACAATTTTGTATACCTGGGTAGTACGCTGAGTAAGTACTGTACACTTGATGCTGAAAGAAATCACAGAACAGCAAAAGTTAATTCTGGGAAGTCCAAGTGAAAGATGGACTATTGTAAAGAAAAACCAGAAAAAGTTGTAAGATTTTTTGAAGTACAGCGTGTAACTCTTGCTCTCTTCAGATGTGTTTTAAGAAAGCAGGAGGAAAATATAATGTCAGAGAAATTACAACAGGAACCTTTTTGTCAAAAGCTGGTTTTGTAACTCATCTGAAATCACACAATTGTCATATTTATCGTCTAATCTGCAACTCTGACGCAATATCCGAGGATTCACAATATTATCATGCAATCACTTTCACAAGAAGGAAAGTTTTTTCTACTTAAGCTGGATTAAAAAGTCACCTACGTGTACACAGGCGCACAATACTCAACTAAAAAGATGCCAAACTTATGTCAAGAAGTCGCAATCATCATATGTACATATGTATATGTATGTATAGATGTGCATATATGTGATTATGTATATGTATATCTCTATCTCTATGTGTGTATATATATGCATATATATATATATATATATATATATATATATATATATATATATATATATATATATAGTGTGTGTGTGTGTGTGTGTTGATAACAAAATAAATATCATAGATATAAATATCTAAGGGGTTACTCAACACAATTTTAAAAAATCAAGTGAACGTGTTGATAAGTGGTCCACGTCGTTAAAAACTACTTACTATTGAAATCACAGTTTTATGACTGAATAGCAGAGGGCATAAATAATATCAAGCATTCGTATTAGATGACGTCTCCTCTCTTGGATTACGTAATAATGTAGGCCTACTTAATGAAACCAATAAAAACCACGTATTAAAAACAATGGTATAATAGTCATCCCCAAAGAGGAAATGAATTCTAACTTTTGAACAGATTAATTGCAGATCATAAGAGTTGATTTCTCGCCAAACATTAACGTGCTTATCTAATAAGATTATATATCCTAGGACACCAGCTCCCAGGGCAGAAATTCTCAAAAATACGTTAAAAAACGGTTATCTAAAAAGCATTAATTCGTTCCACGACATCACAATGCTGTTTGTATTGTTTATATCAGTTGAAGATACGTCTCCGACACTCATCGCCGCAATTTTGTATCTCCGTATTTGTTTTATTTTAATAGAATCTTCCCCGACGAACTCGTAGCATTGGTGTCTCCTCGGCATCAATATCTCTGAATTACTCAACAAAAAGCAAAAGATGACGGAGAGACTTCAACTCTGAAAGTTCCTTTCCTCGAACTACTAGGCTTTGGATTTTCCTCTTTGCTTACCCGACTGTACTAATATGCAGAAATTTAAATGTAATGTAAACAGATATCTCGCAACTCAACTCCCTATTTAAAGTGTCATTATAGGCACGGTCTCTAATGCACAGTATTCCCCTTAATGGCGATGTGCATAGTTTGAGGTGGATATGAGCAAAAAAGAAATTATAATTCATTTACAGAAGAATAAAGTTAAAATTCCAAAATCAACAATCGTATTTATTGTTGATTTTAGTTAGAAACTTTTTGGCACGAGGAAATTCTATTGTGAATTACGTTGATTAGAATTTGTGTTATGTTCCATATCAACTCTTTTGGGTTTATTTAATGATCGTATATTCACCATTTTTTTAAAGTTTTACCTTCTCACACTTTGAGAAGGCGTTAGTTTATTGTTAATCGCCTGAGCAATGCCCGCGAGGTTTTTTGTGGTCCGAACAAAGTGTACGCTTCTTTTGTTTTGGCCGTTCCATCCCCACCCAAACTTCTCGCAGTAGGAGGGGGTTAAAGCTCCCAGGTTTTTATCGTGACACGCAACCTTAACTTACCAAACGACTGCAAATCGACGTTATTTGGTTTACAATTAGACAATGCAACGATTTTTACGCCATACAATACTTTAGAATTTCGATGAAACTTTGGTTACAAACATACGTCTTCAATAGGCATTGTTCGTACTAGTCAAGGATACGTTTTTGACAATCAGTCCAGCAGTATCTGATCATTTGTTTGCTGGTAAGCTTTTTTGTTTTCTAACGGATTAAATTTTAAGTCTGTAGTTTTAGCAAGTCCATGCCCCAAGTTCTTTACGTTCTTACAATTTGAGACAAAACGTTAGTTTATTGCTAGTCGCCTAAGGTCCCCTTTCTGGTGATTGTCGACGGAGCTGCTTAGGCAAGTTCTGTAAGCCAGAGAACATTTCATTCAGTGTGCCTATTTTTGACAACCATAGTGGTAGATAAACATACGCCGCGGCTCCATTATATTGCGATGCATTCTTTAATATTCTGTGTATTATTTCAACAAATAGGGCAATGCACTCTTTTGATGAAGTGCGGCCAATCAAACCATATCATGCATAAGATACACATTGTTTTGTTAGAAAATTAACTAAAATAAACAGAAATGCATCCGTTGACATGGAAATTGGAGTAAACTCTCAACAAACAATTCGTTTTTTGTATCGTTAATTTGTATCGTTAATTTGCTTACTTAACAATTATAATTTTGACATATTTTCTTAGTGTTAACATTTCTCTATTGTCGTTCGTATTCGTTTCCATAGGAAAAAGCAAATACGCGATGTTAACCGGGTTTGCATTTCATCAAAAAATGTACACTTGTCGTTTTGATTTAATTTCAGTGAACTGAGGTATTAAATAAAGAATTATACAGAAGGAGGTGGTTATATTTTTATACCAGCAGGGAAATCTGACGTTGTCAGGAATTGAATAAAGATAAACAAATCTTCCATCGTCCCATACTTTTATTGCCATCGAAATCGATGAAATCGATCATGTTTACATTAAATCGATAGGTTACCTGCTCTAGTTAGGGAACCACCCACAGTGTGCTGGGAGGAAGATCCACATGCCTTCTCACAGTGACTTAGTTCACAATACATTTTAGTTAGCATTGCACTGTAGAGAATCTATTGTTGATTTTATAAAATTATCTATAAATAATGACTATATACAGTTTAAAATGCAAAAGTCAAATATCATGGTTCAAATGTGCTCTAAAAAGAAACCTTTATTTCGAATTTTTTGTCCTATAAAAGAACCAACTTCTGATTATATAACATTATTTTTACATAATCAGTTGAATTAAAGCAAAACGTAAAAAGTCATGCATCATAGTTCTTTTGTGTTCTTAAAAGACACACATTCATTTCGAACGTTCCCCTGTTTTATAAAAGAATCTACATTTGATTTTATAGACTGTGTTTTTCTGCAGTAATAAAACTTTTCAAATACACTGAAAATATTAGGTTGTATAAAAGTGTTAACTTAGTCAAAATCGAACTTCCTTCTTTAATCGGATTATCGATTTTCCAAACTTATCTTACGCATTCCGATACAAAACCTACGCAAGAAAATTCCAAGATACATCAAGTACCTTCGTGTTAAATCAAAACAACATTGGCCCAGCCGTTACCGAGTCCATAGGGAACGAAGTAACATAGATACACACACAGATAAAAATCCTTTTATATAATAGTAGAATTTATATATATATATATATATATATATATATATATATATATATATATACATGGAGGTCACCAGTTATCAAGGCCCGGAAGCCACTCGGGGATAAGGGTTATTGCGTGTACAGTAATGAATGAGATAGTATCGTAGCAATCGTTAGTATTGGAGATTTGATAAAGTGTCTTACTTAAGGAAGCGATTCATATATATATATATATATATATATATATATATATATATATATACATACAGTGATGATCATATTTATTGGCACGGTAAAATAAAAGTTAAATTTTGTCTAATAAATTCTAAAAAAGGGATTAAATTAAAGAAAATAACAAAGTATATTATGTATTTTTAACTGGCCTTTCCGATGCAGCAATCGGATTTTAGAAAAAATAAATAACAAAGGAACAACAAACATAATTGCAAAAAACCCTTGTTCAAAATTATTGGCACGGCTTTGTTTTTCTTTTAGTATCAGTATAATATCAATCAATTTCCGGTTTACGTGCTTTCTGAACTTTTTTTTATAACCATATTATGCTTGTTTAACGCTAATTCAGTGAATAATTTTTTTCAGATAATTTTTAGATAGCGATTTATTTAAACTATTATAAGTGACTAAATTATAATTTTCAATCGCCATGGTTAAAACTAAGGAACACAGCGAAGACGTCAGGAAGCTTGTTGTAGCATGCCATACCAATGGGGAGGGCTATGATAAGATTTCAAAGAAGCTAAACCTTCCCAAATCCACTGTTAGAGCCATAATAAACAAGTTCAAATCGCAAGGCCACGTTATGAGTTTAGAGGGTAGAGGGAGAAAAAGGATTCTTTCCCCAAGAGATGAACGGAAAATTGTTCGACAAGTAAAACAAAACCCAAGGATCTCTGTTGGGGAGATTGTTGATGAACAGAGCACCTCTGGAGTGAATGTATCTCGACATACAGTTGGTAGAGTTTTGAAGAGAGCTGGTTTAAAAGCATGTCGTCCGAGAAAGACTCCCTTATTGAAGCCTATGCACCTGAAAGCAAGGCTAGCCTTTGCAAAACGTCATATTGATAAAGATGTTGCATTCTGGAAACGTGTTCTATGGACTGACGAAACGAAAATAGAGTTATTTGGCCATAATAAAGTGTCTTATATTTACATAAAATCTGGCGAAGCTTTCCTGCCTAAGAACACCATACCCACAGTGAAGCACGGTGGAGGCAGTTTGATGTTTTGGGGATCCTTTGCTGCCTCTGGACCAGGGCGACTTGTTAAGGTCACAGGTAGCATAAAAAAGGAAGATTATGTTAAAATATTGGATGAAAACCTGAAAGACTCTGCTAAAGAGCTCTCACTTGGTCGTCGTTGGTGGTTCATGCAAGATAATGACCCAAAGCATTCGGCTAAACTGACTAAGAAATGGCTTGAGGACAATCATATTAATGTTTTGAAGTGGCCATCACAAAGCCCAGACCTTAATCCAATTGAAAATTTATGGAGAACATTAAAATTGAGGGTAATGCAAAGGAAGCCTAAGAATCTTATTCAATTGGAGGATTATTGTCAGGAAGAGTGGGCTAAAATTACTACTGAAGAGTGCAACAACTTGGTTGTAAACTATGAAAAGCGACTGAGGAAGGTAATCAAGGCCAAAGGCTATACAATTGATTATTAAATAAATCGTGCCAATAATTTTGAACAAGGGTTTTTTGCAATTATGTTTTTTGTTCCTTTGTTATTTATTTTTTCTAAAATCCGATTGCTGCATCGGAAAGGCCAGTTAAAATACATAATATACTTTGTTATTTTCTTTAATTTAATCCCTTTTTTAGAATTTATTAGACAAAATTTAACTTTTATTTTACCGTGCCAATAAATATGATCATCACTGTACATATATATATATGTGCATGGGGGGTATGTGTGTGAGATATACTTTAGTTTTTAGCCTGGAATAAAATCTGCAAAATAATAAAGATTAAAAATTTTGTATCTGACATGCATGTTGAACTAATCGAAGGTGGACTCTCTATCTCTACCGTTCTAAAGGGTTAGTTTCGCCTGAGAGTATCCTTTACTGTTACAAGGCCACCATTTGCTCATGTAAAGTGTATCGTTGCCACATTTATATAATAGTAGAATATATATATATATATATATATATATATATATATATATATATATATATATATATACATGGAGGTCACCAGTTATCAAGGCCCGGAAGCCACTCGGGGATAAAGATTATTGCGTGTACAGTAATGAATGAGATAGTGTCGTAGTAATCGTTAGTATTGGAGATTTGATAAAGTGTCTTACTTAAGGAAGCTATTCATATATATATATATATATATATATATATATATATGTGTGTGGGGGGGGGGTATGTGCGTGAGAGGTACTTTAGTTTTTAGCCTGAAATAAAATTCTGCAAAATAATAAAGATTAAAAATTCTGAATCTGACATGCATGTCGAACTAATCGAAGGTGGACTCTCTATCTCTACCGTTCTAAAGGCCACCATTTGCTCATGTAAAGTGTATCGTTGTCACATTTGGGCTGGTGTATATGCTACTTGCCTTTTTTCCTAGTAGGGTTCAAAAATGAATCGCCAACCTGATAGGGCTCGCTCTGCAACCATACGCTAACCCCTGTCCCATCGGCGAAATGTTGCATCCATGTGCCTACATTATAAGTATTTTAATGGAAGATGCTTCGATTAACTCCGCGCTCTTGTACCCCATTCCAGGGAAATATCCCCGGCAAACCCGACAAGCAATAAAATTTCAACTTTACATTCTAAACATCCATGGCTACTGGAAAGCTTTATACTCAGATATTTTCTTTCCTCGAACTGCTAAACTATGACATTTCCTCTCGGGTCCATGCTTCCCCGACTGTACTGACGTTCAAGTGTAATGTGGATAGACATCTTGCTGCTTAGCTCACTACTTAGTATCCTTGCAAATTTTGTACCAAATAATAATCCTCTACATCAAAGTGGCCTTGTGCCTTGTTTAGTCTGAAATAGCAATAAAAAAAGACTGTAAAAGAGTGTTAACTAAAATTGTACTTTTCCTGCTTTCGTCGGATTTTTTCGATTATCAATTCTCGATAGTTATCGAAGACATTCCGATACACAACTTACCTATGAACACTTCTAGATATATATAGTATATTTGTGTGACATTTTTAAAAATCGGCCCAGACTTTTCGGAGTCTACAGAGACATAGACATATTGTATCTTTTATATATATATATAGTCATCCACATACAGTACTGTTTCGTTGTATCACAACTCATCAGTGCGGCTTGACAAACACCTTTCCCCAGCCGTGGATTGAACCTACAACCGTCGCATTGGCAGTTGGCAGCTCTCACCATTCGGCTACGAATCAGTGCCGTAAATATTTCTCATAGAGTGTGTATTAAATCCACACGCTCCCGTCGCAAAGTGCTCGAACCATCAGCTTGTTTACAAACAAATTAATAGTGGGCTTCTCTTAATCGCTTTATATACGCGTCGGGTGAAAATGTATTTACAAAGTGCTCAACCCAAAGAGGGGGGGGGGCTTTAATTGTCATCCACATACAGTACTGTTTCGTTGTATCACAACTCATCAGTGCGGCTAGACAAACACCTTTTCCCAGCTGTAGATTGAACATACAACCGTCGCATTGACAGTCGGCAGCTCTAGGAAAAATTAAAAGACATTGAAAATAAAAACAGTATATTTGTTCTACTCGTATGTTAGAAAAAGGCTGCTTTATTTACATTTCTCACGGCATTACTTTTATTTGGCGCAATTTGTGTATTTTCAAATACAAAGAAATAAATCATCGGCGAACAAAACGTCCCTTTCTAATAAATAGAGTTTCTGTAACAGAAAGAAAATACTCTGCATTGTAAAAATTTATTCAGTTTACCTATCCTATTAATACTTGAGATAATCAAAGATGAGACCTAATTAAAGTTTAACGATTGTACGTCGTGTCAATGTGATTTTTTTATTGCGTTTAAGTACTTTTGTTATCACAAATAGAGAAATTTTAAATTACCTCAGCAAAAACAACCTACTCACTGACAAGCAATATGGTTTTCTGTCCTCCTCGGTCTACGGCTAATGTACTGACTGTAATTTCTTATAGGATCAGTGACTCTATCGATAGAAAATTTCTCTCTAGAGCAGTAACTCTTGACATATCAAAGGAATTTAAAAGGGTTTAGAATACTAAAGATCTACTTTACAGGATTGTTAGCTATGGGATATGGACCATATCTTCTCAACCATCGAATCTTTTCCCTCCGATAGGTTTATGAAAGTAATCGTCGATAGGCAGAAGTCTGAAGCTCAGAATATCAACGCTGGTCTGCCTTAAGAATCCACGTTGGGCCTAACTCTCTTCCAAATCACAATCTAAGTTCATTCGTTGACATATACACAGACCAAACTACCACTTATGGCAATACTTTATAGGCCAGTAACGACTAAGATCTCTCTGAGTCTCTTTCCTCTAACCTTGAGCACATGTTAAAATTGGGGAAAAAAGTGGCGGTTAATTTTAACGCATTCTAAACGAAGCTTCAGTCTTTTCACAGTAAATGCTCAGATCTCCATTTGGCCCCAATGGATATAAATGGATCTCGTCTCGAATAAGCTCCCTGCTTTAACAGGTTTGCCAGTCTGATGTTCACGCCTGACATGAAATAGAAGATTTACATCAAATCTGTTGCCAAGATTGCCGGAAAAACCGCCTCAATGAGTATCTCACTCTCGACACAATACTCTACCTGTATAAAAGCTAAATACATCCAAAATGGAGTACTATTACCACATCTGAGGAGTAATTCTTTGAAGCTCTATCCTACCTAGACAGAATTCACAACTGGCTTCCAAACCTAGTAGAGGACGTGCTTTTCTCCCCCCTGCAACTCCTTTCATACATAATAGACATTTCGAGTCTATATTTGCTTTGTCGTTATTTTCATGCTAAGTGCTCGTCTGAGCTTAAATCCGTGATTTCCCTTTTCCAAAACTTCACAAAAGACACTCGTCTGGCAATAATAATTTCTCCCACTCTCTATCTGTGTCCACATCTAAACGCAGATTCCATGAACAAAGCTTCTTTCCTAGAACTTCCCGCTTGTAGAAATCTGTTCTACTGGCCTGCTTTTAAACGAACTACAATATGGTCGTCTTCAAGTTCATTATAAGCACGTTCTTGTTTAGTTGTGCCGTTTAAATAATCACATTTTACCCGATTTCCACCATTAACGACAATTACGCTGTTGAAGTGGTGACTCCCTTGATAAAAAAGATCTCTTGCACTTACGAAATGATGCAGCCAACTCCACTCAACAAGCAAAAAGCAATACAATCAGGAAACAATAATAAACAATACAAAACGTGGGTCATTTGAACAATTTACTGCAGGTTAATGGTTCATCTAATCCCATGAGTGTCTTAATAATTTCCTGTACACTTTTATACATTTCAATATATTTTTGGATTGGTATTCAAATGCATAAAATAAGTTCAGGAACATATAAAGACACTCCTGAGGATTAGATAAACCATTAAATTGCAGTAACGTGTTTATGTATTTCAAATTTGATTTATCATTGTCACAATACGTTTGAGAATTTATTTTAGATGAAGATTGATCAGTTCTATTATTGGGATAATTGAGACAAGTCTCATCTTGGATTTTGTTCTCATAAAGTTTTCCAATCAGAATGCTCAATCCATAAGGTAGTGTCTCTCTCTCTCTCTCTCTCTCTCTATCTCTCTCTCTCTCTCTCTATATATATATATATATATATATATATATATATATATATATATATATATATATATACAAGTGCCCGACAATATTTTTCGGGAACTTTAGTATTCGACCGAGTACTATAGAGTGGCGAAATTCCTTTAATAGAATAGCATAAACAGACAATACCTGTAATAAAAAATGTGAGAAAATCGATTAGGTAAGGGAAAATATTTAATTTTCATCATTTTTTACAAAACGCGCGCGACATTGTTTTTTCGGACATCGTTTAAAAACTGTTAATAGTCTGTAATATCACCTTTCTTCTCAATAACTTTTATCAATCTCTCTTCATAATGATCAAACATAATCACAACAACATCTCTACGTGTTTCTATTAGTTGCTTTTGATATCTAGTATTCGTTCCCATAGTTGAGCCTCTTTCGTTATTTCAGGTCCATTATAGACATATTGCGCAAGTATTTCCCAAACATTTTCCATTAAATTTAGTTCTGGGCTTTTTGCAGGCCATTCCAAAGTATTCATATTCACTATAGCCATCCATTCTTTCATGAGTTTTGACACATGGATGCTGCAATCGTCTTGCTGTACAACGAAATCATCCCCCATCTCTCTTCTTATCCTTGGTAGGGCTTTCTCGTCCAGCAATTGTTTGTAGCTTTCGTTGTTCTGGCGTCCTTTCAGCCACTTCAACCATACATTTCCATTAGCAAAGATCATACCCAAAACTATAACTCCTCCTCCTCCTCCTCCTCCCATCTATCGTTTGTTCAGTACAACAGGCTCACCCCTTCTCGACCAAGTACACCATCCATCGGGTCCATCAAACTTGAAACGCTTCTCATCAGTAAATATAACCTTCTTAAAGTCAACATGCTTTGTTAACCACGTTTTAGCACTCTCCAGTCTTGCTCCTTTATGTTTCTTTGTTAGTGTAATTTTTTAAAATCTTTACATACTTCAAACCAATCCTATGCAGCGTTCTTTTGTACTGTTCGGATGTTTACATCCAACTCATATTTCTCCTCCACTTTCTCTGCTGTAACTTTTTCTCCAGATGTAAAAAGCTGTGTCACATTCCTCTTCATTCTCCTTTCAGTCCTCTTGCCAATTGGCCTTTTTCGTCCTCGACCGTATTCGACCGTTGATTTCGGCAGCTTCAAATCCATGGCGATCTTTTTGACGCTGAGGTCATCTTCTTGCTTCTTCTGTGCCAAACAAATGACTCCTAATTTATCAAAGCCAAACAAATGACTCCTAATTTATCAAAGCCAAACTAAAAAAAAATGACTACACTAGTAGTGGATGTTTACCCCTCAACTACGTACTTACAATGCCAAACGTTTTTGGCACTAGTGACCACTTTGAAGTACTTTTTTAAAAGCGTCCGAAAAATATTGTTGGGTCCCTGTATATATATATATATATATATATATATATATATATATATATATATATATATATATATATATATATATATATATATATTCTATACGAAGAGACTTATCGGAATAATATAAAGCTCAACAAATTTCATTGGGGCTTATATAGGAAACAACAAGATTGGAAAGTGAAAACACAAAAACTAGATATTGGTGAATATAGAATGGTTCATTTATTTAATAAAGGTATACAAACATTTATTTGGGGGATAGAGAGGACTCTTTATACCAAGGTATTTCGAAGCCTAATGCTTCTCATCAGAAGAGTAGAGAAGATGCTAGGTAACATAATGGGGATGCGACGTCTAGTGTGGGATTCATCAGGAACGAAATAAATCAAGGAAAATATTAATGTTGTTGGGGGAATTTTATCGAATTCTAAGATAAAAAAGGGGTGTATTATATAAAGTGCAATGTAAAAAGGAGTATAGTGTTTCTATCATAAAATTTTAAATAAAGTAGGTAGAAACCTTATACACCTATTTACATTACACTTCATATAATACGCTCCTCCTTTGTCTTAGAGTTCGATAAAATTCCCCCAACATCATTAATATTTTCATTGATTTATTTCGTTACATTGGTATAAAGAATCCCCTCTATCCCCCAACTAAATGTTTGTATATTTTTCTTAAATAAATGAACAATTCTATATTAACCAGTATATAGTTTCTTAAAGAGGCTGACATAACCATTTTCTATACTAATTATTAAATACCTACAGACACTAGTGTTTCATCCTTTCGGGAATCATCAGTGCAGAGTGTCATAATTAGCACCAGTCGATAGATTCGAACCCAGCGACAGAAGCCATCCCTGTATTTATTAGCAAGTACTTAATCCATTCGGCTACCGTTAACCGCGAGAAATGTTGAATTTTAAACATTTATTTTTTAAATGCTTTTTTAACGTCTGTCAGAGTGATTTAATTATTATATGATGATCTGAGCATAATATATATATACCAAGTTAAAGGCATTCAGAAGATAAAACTCATGAATTAAAACGAGGTTAAGAGTGCTCAATAAAAAAGAGCAAAATATGATATTTTTATATAGTATTATACATATGTAATTTATGTCTATATATGTCTTATTAAATAAAAATATTATATATATATAAATAATTATATATATATATGTATGTGTTTGTATATATATATATATATATATATATATATATATCTTCTATAATATAAATCTCAAACGTCTGTTAGTGTGTATGTTTGTATGTCACGCTAAAACTTTCGACACACGTGACCAATACTGAGAAAATTGTAATCGTGAAAGTCTCTCGGCTGACAAAAATCCAAAAATTCGACAAAAATATTAATTCTTTCACCGTCAACTGGGCCATTTTTTTCAAGGAGGGGGTCACTTTTTCGTAGACATTTTTTCAAAGTCATCATACACCTTACAATGATTCAGCTTAATTTGAATGGCAGCGACGTCGTATGTTACGGTGGGCCCGACAACTAAACCGTTCGCCAATTTTTTTCATCTTAGCGTTACAAGTTCGAGCCTTGCTTACTACTTTTTTTTTGCGCTTGCATAGGTACTCGCTGCTATTTACATTTTTTTAGGGAATTGGTTAATTTTTTGGTTTCCAACATTTCTTTTAGGTTTTAGGGTTTCGTTGATCAATAGCCTTACCCTAAACCTCTCTACACCCGGGCAACACTAGGTACCCCGCTAGTATGTATATATATATATACATATATATATATATATATATGTCTGTGTGTGTCTGTGTGTATGTATATATATGTATACATAGTTTCTATTTGCTTTTACATAAGCATTGATATGTCGTTACATATTCATGAGCATGTTTCGGTCGGCTAGTTACTTGTGACGAGAAACCTCTTTAGGCGGCACAGCTCATACGAATGCTAAGACTGCAATCTTTCGTATAAGTTGTACCACTTGAAAATGCTTCTAGTTACAAGTAACTCACTGATCAAAACATGCTCATGAATGTGAATCTCAATGTTTATGTAAAATGTATATCTTGCCCTACTTTGGTATTGAGGACTCCTGTATTAACCTCGCTACAACTTCTTTGGCTCTTTTACGTCTGCAAAATACTAAGCTTAAACTATATATATATATATATATATATATATATATATATATAAGTGAACGTGGCTGTCTGTCTGTCTGTCTGTTTGTCTGTGTACATTTTCCTTCGCAATAACTACTGAGATTTGGGAAAATCTATGTGATAGGTTTTCGGCCAGAAATTTTGCTGTTAAGGGATCAAAGTTCAATGATTTGATTTTTGAGAACTCTACCAAACTCCTCCGACAATTTGGGGTCTAAACACTTGAAATTTTAGATATAGGTTCCTTGGAAATGGATCTAACTTAATAACTTAATTTGAGCCGAAAACAATAAATTGTAAGGGGTCATAATAGGGGCCAAAGTTTAAAAAAATTGACCCTTTTTTTGTTTGTTTTTTGTTTTGTTTTTTTGCTCAGCATACACCTCCAAACACCCCGTCAACGCCGGGCACCCATGCTAGTATATCTATAAAAGTGAACGTGTCTGTGTGTCTGTCTGTGTGTCTGTCTGTGTGTCTGTCTGTGTACATTTCCCTACGCAATAACTCTGTCAATTTTTAGTCTACAGACTCGAAATTTGATATACAGGGTACTGAGATTTTAAAGTTGGTTGTTAAGGGGTCAAAATTCAATAATTTGACCTTTGAGAACGCTTCCAAACTCCTCCGAAAATTTTAGGTATAAACACTTGAAATTTTAGATATAGGTTCCTTGGACATGGATCTAACTTATTAACTTGATTTGAGCCCAAAACAATTAATTTTAAGGGGTCATAATGGGGGTCAAAGTTTAAAAAAATTTACCTCTGTTGTCTCTACCAAATTATTCAGACAATTTCTGGTATAAACATTTGAAATTTTACATAAAGGGTATTAAGAGATAGGGCAAGATTTTTAATCGGTTTGGGTCGAAAATTTGAGCTACCAATGTATAAATGTATGTATGTATGTTTGCATGTCTGCCTTAAACTTTGGACAGAGGCGACGGATTTTTTACAAGATCAGTATCGTTTTGAAGCACGACCCTTCAGACGACAAATACCGAAAATTTGTCTAAAAACATTGATTTGTTCACCCTCAACTGACCAATTTTCTACAGGAAGGGGTCGCTTTTTTCAGGGATATTTTCGAAAGTCATCCTCTCTTTTCGATTGTCTAACCTTTATTTAAACTTACGTCCCTTCCGGTTTGGCGGTGGTCGTAACAGTAAAGACATCACTTTTTTTCCTGTGCTTTTCCTCCTTCGTGGTACGGGTTCGAGCTGCCTTCCTACTACCACTTTTTTTTTTTTTGCTCAACATACACCTGCAAACACCTGGGTAATTCCGAACACGCATGCTAGTTATATAGAAAGTCATTACCGTACATATTCACACTTTTAATATATACATATTCGCATAAAGTTATGAACAGTACATAGGGCCCGAGCAAAGCCGGGTGGAACTGCTAGTATATATATAAAACTGAAAGTGTGTGCGTGTGTGTGTGTGTGTGTGTGTGTGTGTGTGTGTGTGTGTGTGTGTGTGTGTGTACATTTCCCTACGCAGTAACTCTAAATTTTAAGTCTGCAGACTTGAAATTTGATATACAGGGTATTGAGATTTGGGGAAAAAACTTTTAAATCCGTTTTCGGCCAGAAAGTTGGCTGTTAAGGGGTCAGAGTTCAACAATTTGACCTTTGAGAACTCTATAAAACTCCTCCGTCAATTTTGGGCATAAACACATGAAATTTTAAATATAGGTTCCTTGGACATGGATCTAACTTATTAACTTGATTTGAGCCTAAAACAATTGATGTTAAGGGGTCATAATAGGGGTCAAATTTAAAAAAATTGTTCTCTACCAAATTACTCAGGCAATTTTTGGTCTAAACATTTGAAATTTTACATAAAGGGCATTAAGAGATGGGGCGTTCTGGGTCAAAAATTTGAGTTACCAATATATAAATGTATGTATGTATGTTTGCATGTCTGCCTTAAACTTTCGACAGAGGCGACAGATGTTCAGAAGATTAGTATCGTTTTGAAGCTCGATCCGTCAGACGACAAATACCGAAAAAATTGGCTAAAAACATTAATTTGTTCACCCTCAACTAGGCACTTTTCTACAGGGAGGGGTCGCTTTTTTCGCCGATATTTTTTCGAAAGTGATCCCTCGTTTCGATTGTCTAGCCTTAATTTAAACCTACGTCACTTCAGGTTTGACGGTGGTCGTAACGGTAAAGACGTCATGTTTTTCCCCCGTTCTTTTTCTCCTGAACGGTACGGGTTCGAGCCTGCCTTCCTACTACCACTTTATATATATATATATATATATATATATATATATATATATATATATATGTGTGTGTGTGTATAATGTATATATACATATATATGTATATTTGTATGAATATATATATATATATGTATATATTTGTATAAATATATATATATACATACATGCATATGCACATACACACACACACACACACACATATATATATATATATATATATATATATATATATATAAATTTATAAAATATATATGGCGATTAAGCTACATACATTAATGATGGGACAATTCCACTAATTTTCCGATACAATTACGATTCCCTACGAAATTTCGGATTCCGATATGAGTATCGATTCCAATTTTGATTTTTTATAAATCTTTAAATCTCAAACTATAACGTTGTTATTTTTCCGATCATCCTAAAATATCTGAGGGTACATCTTTCAAACTGCTTGGCCTAACGTTCACAGGAAACATGAATTGGAATAATTACATTGAAAACATTGCCAGGGCCGCTGCGAAAAAGGTAGGCTCTCTCTAGCGTGCTAGAAAATTACTGACACCTGAAAGTATCCTGTAACTCTATAAGGCCACCATTCGCCCATGTATGGAGTATTGCTGTCACATTTGGGCTGGTGCATCTGCTGCTAGTCTCTCGCTCCTAGACAAGGTTCAATCTGATAGGCCCTGAACTGGCATCTAAGCTTCAGCCTCTGTCCCATCGACGAAACGTTGCACCCCTCTGCCTGTTCTACAAGTATTTTAATGGAATACTCTGACGAACTGCAATCACTTGTGCCTCCACGACGTAGACACCCTCGACAAACCCGACAGGCAGCTAAATCCCACCCCTAGATCCTTAGATATAAAAGATCTTTCTACTCCAATAGTTTCTTCCCCAAAACTGCTAGACTCTGGAATTCCATTCCAGGTCCCTGCTTCCCCAACTGTACTGACATTCAGAAGTTCAAGTGTAACGTGAACCGAGATCTTGCTGCCTAAATCCCTATATAGTGCCCCAGTAGTTACTGTCCCTGATAGTAGCCCCCTACACCAAAGTGGCAATGTGCCTTGTTTGAGGTGAAAATGTAATAAAAAAATAAAAATTAAATAAAAAACATGGTTTATGTGTAGATATTTTCTCAAACCTTGAAATACATTTTAGAATTCAATATGATAATGAATCACATTCAATACACTTAAAATTTAATATATACTCCATATCACGTTGTTGATACATAATTCTTTTTTTAGTCGGGTGAAAGGAATATTTAATTTTCCCTAATACCACAAGACATTTATAATTTAATTTTAAAGTTGAGTAACGGTTTTATTTTTTTGTTACAAATACCAATAGCAATAGGAGCCTTCTATCATATTTGAAAGTGACACAATGTTCAACGAGAGAGATTGGAGATGCGCCGCTGTACAACTCATGCTATCTACTGATCCAAGTTATGACAAAAAGACCATTACCAGCACCTCAAAATGCATTGCTGGATTGCCACAAATAACAAGGACGTGATGAAAACGAAGTGTCCGGCTACGGTTATGGTGTTTGGCGTGGTTTCAACTGAGGGCCACATCATGTCACCTCACATCTTCGAAGTCGGCTTTAAAGTTAACGCCAAATTATACCTGGATGTGCTGAAGAGTGTGGTGGTCTCCTTATGCAATCATGTGGCCGCTGGCCGACCCTGGGTGTGACAACAGGACTCTTCGCCGGCCCATAAGTTCAAAGAGACCCAGACTTGGCTTCAGAAGGAGTAGTACGACTTTGTACTTTGTACCTTTCTCTCACTGGCCTCCCCCCTTCTCTGACCTGAACGCGCTGGACTACTTCCTTTGGTCATACGTGTAGAATATCACCAACATGACCTTCCACAGCACCAAAACCAGCCAGATCGCCGCCACTCGCCGAGTATTCGCCGAGCTCGCTTCGGCGCTTATGGAAAAGGCATGGTCCAAGTTCCATACCCGTATCGAGGCGGTGATTGAGGCTGAAGACGGCTACATTGAATAGATGTGAGCATTGCTGCATAATCAAGATTCCTGAATTGATTTATTTCAATAAAAGTTTTAAAATAAAACTGTAGTCTTGGTTTCTTTAAGGCGACAAATGTATCGTTCCACTTTGTATATTATGTTTATGTTTTTTACCGGAATAAATGGGATCTTTAATTCACACAATGATTGTGAAAATTATGTTTTCATAAATCCTTCTCCAGTAATATGGAAATATGATTTTTATTTCCGTCAGTTTGGCATTTTCATGAAAAAATGCATAAAAAGAGGCAAAAATGCTGTTATATGCGTTCACAAAAATAAATATTTGCGCGCCATGACGCATGTTTGCTTGTCTAAATGATTTAAATAAATATTAGTAGAATATTATGACGCCAATTGAGGGCTTGGCTCAAAAGGTTAGTCATTAATCGTGCATTGGATGAACGGTATTCGCTGAACGATGTCAGCGTACACTATACAATATGGCGTCGCTCTGACAACACTTGCTATAATTACGCGGCTAACAGGTTGAAATAACCTACAACAACAGGAGGATATAAATAATAGTGTTTACCTCGAGGAGGGCAACCGTTTTTTCCATCACGATACGGACAGTTTTCTACAAGTTTCAGCTCAAAAACTCGTAAATGCGTCTTGTTTTTTCAAGTTTAACTTTTGTTTTCTTCTCGTTTCTAAAATCAAGGATTTAAAGTTAAACCAGCAGCTAGTATAAGAAGTACGAGAAAATCAGCGAGAAAATACGATTATTCTTAGGATGCTTCAATTTATTAGGTGAATATGTTATTTTCGATATGTGTGCGTGTGACCTACTAATAAACCGCAATCTAAAGCTCATGTGTGACAGACAATAATGTTATTTAATTTCCGAATAACAGACAAGCGGTGTGACAGTCCAACGAAAATAGAAGTTTTACTTACATGTGACGGACAAACAAAAATGTCATTCAAAATTACGTGTTACGGACAAACAAAAATACTATTGTAACTTACGTGTGACAAGCAAAAAAATGTTATTTTAACTTACGCGTGACAGACAAACACAAATACTATTTTAACCTACGTGTGACGGATAACAAAATGTTATTTTAACTTACGTGTGACAGACAAACAAATATATTATTTTAACTTAGATATGACAAACAAAAAATATTATTTTAACTTACATATGACAAACAAAAAAATACTATTTAACTTACATATGACAGACAACCAAAAATACTATTTTAACTTACATATGACAGACAATCAAAAATACTATTTTAACTTACGTGTGACGGATAAGCAAAATGTTACTTTAACTTACGTGTGACAGACAAATAAAGATGCAATTTCAAACTTAAGCGGGACAAATGAACAAATTTTCTATTTTAAACTTTGGATAAACGAAAATAATTATTGTACTTAAGCGTGACAGACGATGAATTTTATATTTTAGATTAGAGCATCACAAAACTAACATATTATTTTAAATCAAAGCGTGAAAGACCAATATATATTCTTTTTTAAATTCAAAGTGTCATAGACAAAAACTGTCATTTTAAATTAATTTACAAATTTTGTTTTCAATTAAAGGCGAATCTTATATAGGAAACATTTATTTTAAATTTAAGCGTGACAGAGCTACAAAAATATTTTGAAACTAAAGTGTGACAGACGAACGGAAATGTTATTCTCAAATTAGAATCTTCATTAATCTGTTACTATGTTGAACTAAACGTGACAGACTAATTAATATTTATTTCAAACGTGACGGACCAACTAAGTTGCTATTCCAAGAGTGAAGATCATTAAAATGCTGTTTTTAATGTTAAGTGTGACATACGGACCAACATACGGACCGACATACGGAGCTTCTTGTGGATGAGCTTAGACGTATGAAATATGAGTTGCGTCCGTTCAATCTATGCATTTAGTGATGAAAGTTTTATTTCAATCTGGAAAGTTTTTTTTTTTTTTTTACATGGTAGTCACCACTTATTAGGGCCCGGAAGCCACTCGGGGATAAGGGTCATTGCGTGCACAGTAATCAATTGGATAATATCGTAGTAATCGTTAGTAATGGAGATTTGATAAAGTGTCCTACGTAAGGGGGCGGTTCATCAGGAATTTTTTCATGTTGGACTTGAAGACATCCAAGTTGTAGTCAGGTGGGAAACAGGCAAACGGAAAAGAGTTCAACAGGCGTGCACTTCTAAGAAAGAAGCTTTGTTCATGGAATCTATATTTTGATTTACGCACAGATAAAGAATGGAAGAAAATTATTGACAGTGCTTTCAGCTAGAAGGGTGTTTTTCATGAAAGATTGGTGAGGGGGGACAAGAGATTGAAGCTCAGACGAGCACTTGCCATGGAAATAACGATAAAACAAGGATAGGCTCGCAACGTCTCTTCTGTGGGAGAGAGGTTCCAGGGAAGAGAAAAGGGCATCCCCCACTAGGCCACGAAGTCTTTTTTGCACTCTGTCAAGACAGGGTAGGCTGTTTTCAGCAGCTCTTGTCCAGATGTGGCAGCAGTACTCCATCATTGGACGTACTTGGCTTTTATATAGATAGAGAATTGCGTCATTAGTGAGATATCTTCTGGAGCGGTAGAAGGATCCTAGCATTTTTCCAGCGATCTTGGCAACAGACTTGATGCACGTGTTCCATTTCAGGTGAAGAGTAAAGGTCAAACCCAGAAGCTTATCAAAACATGGAGCCTCCTCTAGACGAGAGCCATCCATTTCAATTGATGCCAGATGGGAATCAGAGTGTTGATGATGTAAAGATAGGAGCTTGGTTTTAGATGCATTAAAAGTAACCAGCCACCTCTTCCCCCACTGTACGACGCGCTCAAGATCAGAGAAGAGTTACGAGCCAATTGGCAAAGCCTTTCATAAACGATTATAATCGGAATCTAAAAGTTGAAAACAAAAATAGTAAACACAAATAGATTGCCATTAAGTATTTTATATTAGATTGGTGCAAAAATAATGTCGATTTTTATCAGATATATACACGTTAAAAACGGCATTATTTTTGCACCAACCTAATAACACAGACAAAGAACTCGAAAATAAATGAAATAGAATAAAACGTACTTCTTTATTGCATGAAATGCACTAGAATTCAAAATGCATAAACCATAGTCCCTCTACTCACAAAACTATTGGTGATAATTTAAACGGCTTTTATTCATACACAAATAATACACGATACAGACACACATATAAAAAATAAACAGCTGTAAGCAAATATGTGTAAAAATTACACAAACAAGAACCAAAATGTTTGAGATCGTTTCATTATAAAAAAAATCAATGTCTTTTGGGAAATTTTCTTTCGAGCTCTTATGCGGTTACCCCCAAACGGTTTTGGGTGTAAAAAAACAATTTAACAACTTTTTATGACATTCAAAACAAATCGCGGTATAAAATGTCTTAGATTTGATATTTGTGATTTTATTTGACTGCATGTTAAACACATGATCACGTGTTTGATTAAAGTAGTAGTGTCGAACGCACTGGACTCGAACTTGTCACGCCCAGTTTTCAGTTTGTATGGTTAATCACTTAGCCACCGTCATCTTATTTATCTGTTATCTCAAATTTCATATGTAACACATATCCGTTTAATCAAACTTGTATTTTGCCACATAATTATCAAACACTTATTAATACTGTTAAATTGAAACTTTATTGAGTTCATGTGGTTTGGCGACTCACTGAGTCATGTTCAATGCGTATAAAAATGCAGATTAATGAGAGTAAATTCTTATGAATGGCCATGCCACTACTGTTTTCTACTGGCTCTCATGCAATCGACAATGTTTATCAATGAGATTTAGTCCACTTTAAACAGCTTTCAGTTGATATCTAAGAGTTAGATGCAGAGAATGTGGTCTGCACAGTCTAGTTTAGATCCTAGTGTGAGGCAATTTCTTGTCTATTAACATTACAGAGCTGTGATACAGCGAAATAGTTGCCAATGGATAATAAGTAATTTAATCCACGAAACAGTTTACCAGTGGGTATTTGGACAATGTCAAAACATTGTTAATTCACTGCCCGTATAGCAGCAGCTGAATAGCGCAAGGGTTAGACGCTCTGACTGTCATTTCGGTTGCCGTGTTTCGTTTCTGGCTTTAGGTAGTTGCTTGTCTTGCCGCCCTGATGAGCTGTGAAACAGCGAAACAGTGTTGCATGTGGATAACTACATATATATATATATATATATATATATATATATATATATATATGACTATATATATATATATATATATGACTATATATATATATATATGACTACATATATATATATATATATATATATATGACTACATATATATATATATATATATATATATATATATATATATATAAATATATATATATATATATATGCTTTTTTCAGTCTTGAAAAACTATAGATACCCAATATAAAGGGTGCTGCCCCTAATCTTTTAATGGCAAAATTTGCGCAATCTCCAACCACACCTCTGAGTCAAGATTGTAAAATACCAGTGGCAAGTGGAGGTTCAGGACGACTGAAAAAAATACCGAGATAAGTGCCTAGAATTCCCAGTACCAAATAGGTAACCAGTTTATGCTCATGTATATATATATATATATATATATATATATATATATATATATATATATATATATATACTAGCATTTATATATATATATATATATATACTAGCATTTCAGCCCGGCGTTGCCCGGGTGTTTGGAGGTGTATGCTGAGCAAAAAAAGAAAAAAGAGTAATTTTTTTTTAATTTGACCCCTATTATGACCCCTTAAAATTTATAGTTTCGGGCTCAAATCACTTTATTAAGTTAGATCCAGGTTCAAGGAACCTATATCTAAACTTTCAAGTGTCTAGACCCAAAATTGTCGGAGGAGTTTGGTAGAGTTCTTAAAGGTCTAATCGTTGAAATTTGACCCCTTAACAGCCAAATTTCTGGCTGACACCCGTCACATGGATTTTCCCAAATCTCAGTACCCGGTATTTCAAATTTCGAGTCTATAGACTAAAAATTGACAGAGTTATTGCGTAGAGAAATGTACACAGACAGACAGACACACAGACACACATACAGACAGACAGACAGACACGTTCACTTTTATAGATATATAGATATGTGTGTGTGTGTGTGTGTGTGTGTGTGTGTGTGTGTGTGTGTGTGTGTGTGTGTGCTGTCGTTCACAAGACTATTATGGGGAATTCTTAAACTATATGTAAATAATTCGTCGTCAATTCGTTTACCTCTAATATAACATACACACACACACACACACATATATATATATATATATATATATATATATATATATATATATATATATATATATATATATATATACATCTATACATGAGCATAAACTTGTTACCTATATATATATAATGGAATCATGAAGGGAAGACGAAAATATAAAGAGTATATAATATATATGTATGCTACATGTATGTATATCTATACGTATATACATATATGTATATATACACATATATGTATATATATACATATATGTATATATATATCTATACGTATATACATATATGTATATATATATATACATATATATGTATGTATATACATATATGTATGAGTAACATATATATTCAAACACGGTAGTGTTTGAATATATGGTTAAGTACCAGTTTTAGTCATTTAGAGCTGCTTTAAAACTTCACTGCTCACTCATTTCTTCGACCAAATTTCAAACTATTATTGCAGTTTATAGATCACCTACTCAGCTATATTGAAAAAAAAAAATCAATTTTCGTTCAGTAAAACCAAACCATGAATTTTCTGGTGTTGAAAATCGTGAAAAAATAAATGGAGGTGAGGGACGTTTTTTATGACTGGTTTACATAGAACCACGTAGCTTCAGCGATTACTGCTGCTACTAATTCACCAATGAAAGCATAAAAGGGAGATAATTGTAGGAGGGTATTGAAAGCAGATGAGTGCCGTACATTGTTATTGCATATGTGTTTATGGGGGCAAAAAATAAGACTGAAATCAAACAATTTTATAGGAAGCCTTGAAAATAATGGTTTACAATGCGAGCATGAAAAGTAATATGGTTAACCTTAAAAGTGGAAAACTAAAGGACTAGTTGTTAAAAGAAAAGTGCAAGATATTTTAGTAAAATGCGCTATTAAAGAGAGGGAAATCTTAGTGACGTCATATACTCGTTAATGTAATTTTAAAAGATATGAACGCAGTTAATATTCTTACTGGAAAGAAATATATCTGTTGAAATATATCTGTTGAAATTCAAATATAGGTTTGTAACAGAAATGAAATGAGTGTTTTTCTGTTATTTAATTCATTGATTTAGATTATATGTATTAATTATTACAGGGGATGTTTGAATGGTGTGAGAAGGTTAACCTGTGTCTACAGTTAAATTATGTTCTTTTAATAAAAGTTTACTTATTAATGGCGCTATGTTATAAAAACCTGCACGTTGTTTAATTGTGCTTGAATTTGCGATAAGCGCAGATTCAAAAAGTCTCCGGCGCGGTTTATTTGAAATAAATTTCCTTGTTTAAAATCAAAAGTGTGATTATGCTGCAATGGATGAGAGAATAATGGACTTAGAGAATTGCTATTTTTTATATCTCTTTTATGTTCACTGAGCCTTTTTTCTAATTTACGCTGGGTTTCACCAACGTATTTATGATGGCAATTTTGTGTATATACCTCCATTTTTTTTTTTATTACATTTTCACCCCAAACAAGGCAAATTGCCACTTTGGTGTAGGGGGCTACTATCAGGGGCAACAACTACTGGGGTACTATGTAGGGATTTGGGCAGCAAGGTGTCGGTTCACGTTACACTTGAACTTCTGCACGTCAGTACTGTTGGGGAAGCAGGGACCTGGAATGGAATTCCAGAGTCTTGCGGTTCTGGGGAAGAAACTATTGGAGTAAAAAGATCTTTTACATCTAGGGACCTCTACAGTGTGGGGGTGGGATCTAGTAGCCTGTCGGGTTTGTCGAGGGTGCTCGCGTCGTGGGGGCACAAGTGATTGCAGTTCATCAGAGCATTCACCACTAAAATACTTGTAGAACAGGCAGAGGGATGCAACATTTCGTCGATGGGACAGAGGCTGAAGCTTAGATGCCAGTTCAGGGCCTATCAGATTTGCGACTCTCTTTTGAACCTTGTCAAGGAGCGAGAGACTAGTAGCAGATGCACCAGCCCAGATGTGGCAGCAATACTCCATACATGGGCGAATGGTGGCCTTATAGAGGTACAGGATACTTTCGGGTGTTAGTAGTTTTCTAGCACGGTAGAGAGAGCCTACCTTTCTTGCAGCGGCCCTGGCAATGCCTTCAATGTAATTGTTCCAACTCATGTTTCCTGTGAACGTTAGGCCAAGGAGTTTGAAAGATGGACTCTCAGATAAAGAGTCGTTGGCCATTGCTATTGGTGGTAGAGAGGGTTTCTTGTAATTATTGAATGAAACTAGTTTAGTCTTGGCAGCATTGAACGCGACCAACCACTTTTGTCCCCACTCCACTACAGATTGGAGGTCTTCCTCTAGTGTTTCTGCCATTTCTTTAGAAATGTGTTCATTCGTCTTCCTGTCGTGTCTGCCATAGAGTGTAGTGTCATCAGCATATATACCCATCTCAGAGGCAATGTTGTCGGGGAGGTCATTTATGAATATCAGGAACAATAGAGGTCCAAGGATAGAACCCTGGGGCACTCCTGCATTTATATCATATTGTTTAGATGTGCGACCGTCGAGGACTACCTGGATTTTTCTCTTATCTAAGAAGGATTTAATTATGTTAAGTATTCTACCAGTGATACCGTAAGATCTAATCTTCCTGAGGAGACCCTCATGCCATACCCTGTCAAAAGCCTTAGATATATCTAGAGCTACCGCTTTGCCTTCCCCCGCTTTGTCCAGTGATTGGTATATACGTTCAGAGATCACGGTGAGGATGTCTGCTGTGGAACGGGCTTGTCTAAATCCATATTGTTTGTCAGTCAGTAGTTTAGCATCTGTAAGATGATGGACTAGAGCATGGCTAATTATGGTCTCAAATATTTTGGCAAAAAGTGGGAGGAGGCTAATGGGGCGATAATTTGATGGGTCTGTCCTTTCGCCAGAATTCTTGAATTCTGGTACAACAGAAGCAGTTTTCCAACAGCCCGGAAAGCAAGCTTCATTAAGACATTTGTTGTAGAGTTTGGAGAGAACTGGAGCTACTTCGGCTGAGCACTTTTTTAATAGCACAGCTGGGATAAGATCGGGTCCACATGCTTTTGAGGTGTCAAGGTTTTTTATGATAGCATGCACCTGAGCAGGGGTGGTTTTCAGATCGTCTAGTGTGGCGTCTGTCCGCATAGGAAAGTCAGGTAGGGGGTGGTTGGAAGGGTCCAGTGTGGAGTTTGAGGCAAACCGACTGGCAAGCATGTTAGCGTTGTCGGTTGCTGAGGAGACAACCTCGTGATTGTTGGTTAGTGGGGGAATTGTTGATTGCCCATTATTTACTACACTGTTGTAGATTTTCCAGAAGTCTCGAGTTCCTAGTTTTTGTGCTTCGATGCGCTTTTTAGTGATTTCCGTAAATTCTCTCTTAGCTGTCGCTATTTCTTTCTTAACGTTATTTCTAGCTTCTATATACTTCAGTCTGTTTGAACTGGACTTATGTCGGTTAAACCTACGGTATGCATGCTGCTTTTGAGTAATGGCAGTTGCACAAGTCGACGTAAACCATTGGGGAGAGTGGGGCTTACTATAAAATTTCCGCATGGGAACATGCGCTTCGATTGCAGTTTTGAACCAGTCAGTGGTCTCGTTTGCACACTGTTCAGCAGGGAGAGAGAAAATATTTTTCCATGGAGCATCTCTAATTAGTTCCCTGATGGCTTCCCAGTCAGCCTTATTATAATATCTCGTTGTTTTGAGCACTGGCTCTTCAGTTTTGGGACTAGAGTTTAGGGCGATTTCAACCATTATCACTGCATGATCAGCGTTCCCGAGTGGGCTGTGGGCCTTCGCTATGCAGTCATCGGGAACTGTGGTCAAAAACAGATCTAGAAGTGATGCGTGTTGTTCTTCCTCCATTAGAAACTGGTTTGTTTTGGAGATGTTTCGTAGTTTTTAATATTTGTCTTATGGTTAGTGATGTGGTTTGTATGATAGAAATTTCTAGTTTATTTAGTGTGTTACAGATTATTGCATCTGTACACTATGTCCGATATTAGACATTCTCCATTTAACGGGCATGATGCAATGTGGTTACGGACGCTGGTACTGAAACATACCTTGGATCAACTGGTTGCAAGTTTAAGCAGCGTTATAGTAACCATGTTGCATCATTTAAAATAATTAGAAATAATGTGAATGATATTAATAGAACCAACCAAACTAATAACCAAATAAAGAACAACCTGAATAAAAATATGAAAATTAAAAACGATACTGCCCTTGGGGAAAGGGTCAGAGATCTTATAAGTAAAAACATAAAGTATGAACTAAAATGGTCCATTATAGGGAAAGCAAGAAAATACTATCCATCAAAATACGGTAGGTGCGGCTTATGCATACTAGAATCTTATCATATTTTAATGACAAACGACAAATTACTGAACTCACGCAAAGAAATCATCCAAGGATGTCTGCATAAAAATAAATTCCTGTTATCTAAACTTAATCCAGACTAAATAAAAATAGGCTTGATGCAAAGTATTCTATAAGAAAAAAAAACTAAGACTAGAGATAATGTAAAATTAAATTATAATTATAATAGATAAAGAGGAATACCCACAATAAATAAAT